>NC_038255.2:11968462-12041528 GCF_000004515.6 Glycine max
TGGAGCGTAGTTCGAGGCTTAGAGCACATAAATCCATATTACTTAGATAATCTTGTATTTACGATAGATCTTCCATCGAGAATGACAACAAGGGAGTCAGGTACTCCATTTCGAGAGACTTTTGTAGTTTATGAGCACGAGTGTATACAATCAATGCTTCCGATTAAGAAAGTGTATTATTTACCACAATAATATAAATAGTATAAGGCTATGGCGTAAAAACATGGTCTATATTTACTTCTAAGATTGTTAGGGGTAAAAAAGACCATGTCCATAAGCCATAGCCTTATACTATTTATATTTACGTATTAGCAAAAAGAAACAGTAAAATCTGAAGGACAAATAGTTAAGAAAGTTGTTCATTAGCTGCAAATATCCTTCCCTCCTCAAGTGCAAGCTTCTTGCGTAGCCGCTCTTGGTGCTCAGAAAATCCCAAAAACAAATCCCTTTTATTACTAGCTATTTTGAATTCTTTAGTTCCTGAATGTACAACCTTCAAATTGTTGCTCGTTCCCCTCTTTGTTTTCTGCAAAAAAGAAAATCAATATCAAAGAAAACATGGATGAAGTCCTAAGGATGCCATGTACATGTGTATTTCTAAAGATATAGTATTTATATTCCATCTAGCATACATTGACTGTTGATTACATGTAATAGACTTTTTATAACATGGTTGCCCCATATCACAATTAAAAAGCACAACTACCAATCTTTCGGAATCCTTTAGTTAATTTGTCTTTTCTCCTTCTGTGGTGGGGTTTTGTTTAATAATATTATACTTTTGCCTTCCAAAAAAAACTTATGACTGATCCTCTTTTCATTAATCCTATTTTGTATGTTATTGTATAAAAGATCATGGGTTCTCCACCTGCCTCCACTCCTCCTCCTCCTCCTTCTCCTCCTTCTCCTCCTCCTCCTTCGGACGCATCGGCTTCGCCATTTGTCGTGAAGCGGACACGCAAAGCCTCACGTCAATGATCGTTGTCCACTAGACCACCTGGTGCTGAGAGACCAGTGGTGCATGTTGATCCTGCTACCGGGAAGGCCGACGGTCCCCACAGGAAGAAATTAAGAACATATTTGGGGATTGTGGCGCATGATAAGGTGGACATCACCAACGAGAACTGGAAGGAGATCCCTACTGCTCAGAAGGACCTGATTTGGGAGGATATTCAGGTATTTCTCTTTACTTATTTGATTTTGTTTAATTAATAGCCAAAAAATACATTATTGTAACAAATAAACTTTATTTGATGTTGTCAGGCGGAATTTGATATCCCAGAGGCTTCTGACAGTAAGACGAAAAGGAAGTTACTACAGACCATGGGGGAGAGATGGAGGCAGTTTAAATCAGACCTCACGAGGAAATGGGCCCTTGCAGCCGATCAGGACGGTGTCGAGGACACTGTCTGTGAGAAATACGACATCAGCAAGGAAAAGTGGGCCTAGTTTTGCCAGACTCGCAGAGAACCTTCTTGGGAGGTATGTTCCTTGCCATTTAAGTTGTTTTTCATATTGAACATGATGTTGTTATACTTCACTCTACCCATTTCAAACATTATTGTTTAATTTTTTCAGGATGTGCGCAAGACGGCACAGGCCATCCAGAAGCAGAATACTGCCCCCCATGTTTTGTCTCGTGGGGGTTATGATTATTTGGAGCAAAAGTTCCTGGCTGAGAAGATGAAGAAGAGGCTGGAGGAAGCTACACAGTCAGGAAGCGTTGATGGCGTCATCGACCCTCCATCCCCGGTCAGACGCCATGTGAAGTGGAAGATGACCCACACGAAGAAGACAAAGGAGATGACGATTGAGGCCGCAAAGAAAATCGCTGAGAAGATTGTAAGTCATTTTCAACTAACCATGACAATTATGTTTCAATATTTTGAGAATGCCATGTACCACTGTGTGTTTTCTGTGCAGGATTCGTTTGAGGAGCAGGCCACACAGGGATCGTTCATCCCCCATAGACGTTAGGATGTTCTCACCGTTGCTATTGGACGTCCAGAGCACCCTGGACGTGTCCGTGCTGCTGGAGCTGGTGTCACCATCAAGCAATACTTTGGATCGGCTCCACGGACGTCATGCAACGCTTCCTCCCTGCCTCCTGACGAATTACAGCAGCTGATCCAGTAGATTAGGGACCAGCTAGAGGAGTCCATCACAGAGAAAGTGACGAGGCAGGTCATGGCATCCTTCAGCCAGCTTCAGTCGTAGATGCAATCTCAGGGACTTGAAGTGCCTCCTGAGCCTCTGGCTAGTCCCTCCAGTCCTCGAGTGAGCACAAAGGGGAGTTGTGTTGATCCCTCAGGAAACGATCCTAAGACAGGTGACTCTGACAGGTGCGGCTTGTACATAGAAGCAGATCCTGCCCGCCTGGTTGCCATGGGGAGAGTTTATGAGGGATCCACTGTTGTTCATAACACTCCTTTGTTGCCTGGCCAAGTAAAGGTGAGTGTGGAGGAGATTACAGATGTAGATGCTCCAGTTCCTGTACCCACTGATAAGGTTTCCTTAGTGGGGCAGGCACATCACACCTTCCTTGCTTGGGCGACACATCTGTTCAAGTCTTTATCACAACAGGTACTTATTTTTCTTACTATATGTTTCTTCTTTTTAAATTAATTCATTAAGTTTGCCTCAAATTAGGCTATTTAACTTTGTTTCATGAACAGGTAGCTGTGTCTCCGGCAAAACCACCTCCGAAGCCCGATCCGAAGGTCGATGATCCGCTTTATCTGATGACATTGACCATCCAAGAGCTTTTCTTGAGGCCTTATCAGGTTAGATGGGATGCCACCATGTTCGGGGTCTTTAATCCAGATTTCCCCTTCTACATAAAGCACGAAGACCTCTCCAAAATCGCACACGGTGGTCAATGTCTCAGCATATCAGTGTTACAGTTGTGGATTTTGTAAGTCTTTATATAAAAGGCTTTTAATTACCTAAGTTATGGCTTTCAATTCATAAATATTTAACTTTGACTTAACATAAACAGGCATCTCACTGAAACATGTATGCGAGTGGGGAATTCTGATATCTATGGATTCCTCGAGCCACAGTCCATTCAGAGGTCTGGGCAATCGCAGTTTCAGTCTGAAAGTTACATAAAGAGTTGGATGCAGAGTTCACAACGCGATGTCTATCTTGGAGCCTACCTAAATGGGTAAGTCACAAAATAACTAAATTTAATTAATGTTTACTAATGTACTAACCCATTTTAGGTTCCACTGCAGCGGACACTGGCAGATGGTGGTCATCCTGCCCAAGGAACACCTAGTTGTCTGGTTTTGTTCATTGCATAACAGGCCAGACAACTACCTTAAGGGGATTATTAATAGGTTAGTGTTCTTTTCAATACATTTGCATTGTAATACCTCAACGTACAACACCAGTTTTTAATTATTACTCATATAGAACAGTGCTATCAAGGGTCTTGATGATGCTCCACATCCTAAATCAAAGGCTTCTGCAAGGTGGATTGTCGTCATGGTACGTCATTTACATAAAACTTCCACTTATATATATTTCTTTATGTGTTTGTACACTAGTTGTTTAATTAATATCCAAATTTCATTATGTATTTAGTGTAATAGACAAAAAGGAAGTACTGAGTGCGGTTACTATGTGATGCACTGGATGTCCACCATCATTTTAGGAACTTTTAGGAATAATTGGGAAGCAGTAAGTTTATTTCAAACAAAATCGATTTATTTATAATTTGTATTACATTATTAACTTATTATGATTTATTTCATCATGCAGTATTTTAACGAACCTAGACCATTGGAGCCAAAGAAATTAAAAGCATTGCGAATCCAGTGGGCACAATTTTATCTCCGAGTTAGAGTTCAGGCCTAGGATTTAGGGACATTATCTTTAGCTTTAATTTACTTTGGTTTAACATTTTTTACATTTTCTATGTAACATGAACATTGAATTCATTTGATGATTGTTCTTTATGATAAATCAATTATTTGATGTTTATTATCATTAAAACTGCTTGAAAGCAGAATAAAATGTTTATTTGCTTTGAATTGGGCCTGAAATTGCATTTGACAGGTACAATTTTGGGTTTACTGTAAAAATAGAAAGTATATATAAAAAAATACTTGAAAACAACATCGGTTATTAACAAAAACCGATGTTAATATCATAAACAACATCGGTTATTTACAAAAACCGATGTCGATATGAACCTTAACATCGGTTGTAATAGAAAACCGATGTTAACGTTTGTATATTAACATCAGTTATTTGTGTATAACCGATGTTAGCGTTTGTATTTTAACATCGGTTATCTGTAGATAACCGATGTCAACTCTTGTACATTAACATCAGTTAATTATAAATAACCGATGTGAACATTTTAATATTAACATCGGTTATGTACACTGATGTGCCATCATTTTCTTCTATTTTCTAAACCCTTTTTGCACCATTTTAATTATTGATTGGTCTTAATTGTCAATTAATTAGGCAGTTTTATTATTTGGGCTCATTTAGCTAATTTGATGTTTTTAATCTAATTTCAGGAATTAATGAAACATTGGGCTTAATCCGGATTTTGGTTGTGGACTTGAAGAGGGCAAATAAAGCAGCGCTTACCTTAGTTAATTTCTAATTAGGAAATTTCGCAATTTTATTTTATGTTGTTCAGTGTTTATTTCGTTTTGGGCCAGAGTATTGTAATAGGGCCTAGTGACTTTGAGTGACTCTTTTTAAATAGCTGCCTTGGGATTCGTGCAGGGTATTCTATTCTGCTATGCTATTTTCATTATTCAGAGCTTTGGTTTTAGGTTTTCACGTTTTTCTGTGCCCTTGTTACAGTTTTCGTTCTTAATGCAAATTTCCGTTTTCTGC
This sequence comes from Glycine max, assembly GCF_000004515.6. Classification (NCBI taxonomy): domain Eukaryota; kingdom Viridiplantae; phylum Streptophyta; class Magnoliopsida; order Fabales; family Fabaceae; genus Glycine; species Glycine max. The sequence continues at coordinate 11,973,326 of NC_038255.2, forward strand.
TTCTAATTACGAGTTCATTCTTGCTTCTTCTTCTACTTTCATTTACGTTTCTGTTCATTTACGTTTCTGTTCATTTACGTTTCTGCTTCATGTTTCATTTGCGTTTTCTGTTTGAATCCATGGAAGGCTAGATTTTCTGGTGTTGTTTCCTTTTGAGGACGAAGCCCAACTCTCTTTGAGGTTTCGTTTGTAATGTGGTTTCCTGGCAGTTTTCCCTTCACCAGTTATCCCAATTTCGTGAATATTAATCAGTGCACACTTTGTGTTCGATTAATTGCCTCTGAGCCTAACTTGCGTTCATGCTTAATGGACGAAGGGCTAACTGGTGTATGTGGTGCCTAATCACGTATTGAAAACCCTAAGTTGATTTTCGCTTAGTAAATTGAAATAGGGTTGGATTAAGTGGTTGACTGTTAGGGACGAATTCTCCATAACCCAGGATAAGAGAGTGGCTTCTGAATCAGAGGAAACAACCCGTTTTTAATATTAGTAGTTTCGTATTCCATTTTATTTGTTCTGCTCTTTAATTACCAAACAACCAACCCCCCCCCCCCCCCCCATCGTTACTGTTACTGCAAGTATATTATGAACATTTGGCTTGTCATTGCTCGTTGGGAAACGACCTAGGATCACTTCCTAGTTACTGCATTTTCATGTTTATTTGATTCGGGTACGACCTCAATCAAATTTGGCGCCGTTGCCGGGGAGCAGTGTCCAAAGGTTCATAATAGCTAGCTAGTGTTGTGTGTTTAATCCTTTCTTGTTTTATGTTTAATTGTTAGTATTGTGTTAGTATGTGTGTTAGTGTTGATTAGTGTCCTGGTATTTTGTTTAATGTGTGTTCTGTTTCAGTTTTACCATTAAGCGTTTCCCCTGTTTCAGTCTTGGGTGTTTTGCTGTGAAGATTGTGCTTGAAAACAGAGTAGTAGTAGAAATCAGCTTGCGGAAAAACAGAGTAGTAGTAGAAATCAATTAGAGACGGATTTTACTGACCACCCATGCTGAATTAATTGGGATTTTTTGTTTTAGTAGCTAGGGTTTTTATTTTTGGCTGAATTTTTTTTTTGGTAACTTCTTTTAATCCATATTTTGTGGGAAAAATAGCTAGAGCCTTTAGTTTGGTCAGATTTGAAAGTTCCAAAAAACTAGCAAATTTTGTGTTTGTCAAAACTTCAAACGGCCATAACTTTTGCTCCGGTTATCAGAATCACAATTATTATATATGCATTTGGGGTAGAAATTTTCCTACGCCGTGGCAGCCAGCCGTAGGCTGGCTGAGGTCTCCATCGTCCAAAAAAAGCGATTCTGTCAAAAGTTTTTTATTTTTCAAGTTTTATTCACTTATTTTTCTTAACCTACCAATTTTAGCTTTCATAGTTAGACTTTGAATTTTTGTCTGAAATTTTTTGTGCTATCTTCTCATCATTTTATAAGGTTGCTCACAAAATTTCAAGTCATTTGGATATCATTTGAGGGTAGCTGTAGTTCAAACCTACACCTTTATTTACATGACAAGGCAACTAGTTGTGTGCATGCTGAATGTAGTGTATGACTAGAGGCAATCCATCTGACTTACAACCCTTTGATCCTGAGATAGATAGGACATTTCATAGATTAGTTAGGCATCATTTTATACCTTTTGATCATTCTGAGCATTCCATAACTGGTGAATCTGTGCATTCTGTTATTGGTGATTTTGAACATCCTGATCTTGAGCATTATAATTTTGAGCATTCTGATTTTGCACATTCTGAGAACATGGCATTCTAAGAACATGGCACAACCTCCACCTCGTGAGAGGACTCTAAGGGAAATGGCTGCACCTGATTTCACCTATGAAATGAGGATGTCCCATATGTTCTTAAGACTGGACTGATTCATTTGCTTCCAAAGTTTCATGGCCTTGCAGGTGAAGACCCGCACAAACAATTGAAAGCATTTCACATTGTCTGCTCCATCATGAAACCCCCAGATGTCCAAGAGGATCACATATTTCTGAAGGCTTTTCCTCATTCATTAGAGGGAGTGGCAAAGGACTGGTTGTATTACCTTGCTCCAAGGTCCATCACGAGCTGGGATGACCTTAAGAGGGTATTCTTAGAAAAAAATTTCCCTGCTTCCAGGACCACAGCCATCAGGAAGGATATCTCAGGTATTAGACAACTCAGTGGAGAGAGCCTGTATGAGTACTAGGAGAGATTTAAGAAACTATGTGCCAGTTGCCCCCACCATCAAATTTCAGAACAGCTTCTTCTCCAATATTTTTATGAAGGACTCAGTAATATGGAGAGAAGTATGATAGATGCTGCCAGTGGTGGAGCCCTTGGAGACATGACTCCTGCTGAAGCCAGAAATTTAATTGAGAAGATGGCCTCCAACTCCCAGCAGTTTAGTGCCAGAAATGATGCCATAGTCATTAGAGGAGTGCATGAGGTAGCTACAAACCCAACTGCATCATCTGAAACTAAGAAGCTTGAAGGCAAACTGGATGCGTTGGTCAACTTGGTAACCCAGCTGGCCTTGAATCAGAAATCTGTACCTGTCACAAGGGTTTGTGGTTTGTGCTCCTCTGCTGACCACCATACAGACCTTTGCCCTTCCATGCAGCAACCTGGAGCAATTGAGCAGCCTGAAGCTTATGCTGCAAATATTTACAATAGACCTCCTCAACCTCAGCAGCAAAATCAACCACAGCAGAGCAATTATGACCTTTCCAGCAACAGATACAACCCTGGATGGTGGAATCACCCTAACCTCAGATGGTCCAGCCCTCAGCAACAACAACAACAGCCTGCTCCTTCCTTCCAAAATGTTGCTGGCCCAAGCAGACCATACATTCCTTCACCAATCCAACAACAGCAACAACCCCAGAAACAGCCAACAGTTGAGGCCCCTCCACAAGCTTCCCTCGAAGAACTTGTGAGGCAAATGACTATGCAGAACATGCAGTTTCAGCAAGAGACCAGAGCCTCCATTCAGAGCTTAACCAATCAGATGGGACAATTAGCTACTCAATTGAATCAACAACAGTCCCAGAATTCTGACAAGCTGCCTTCTCAAGCTGTCCAAAATCCCAAAAATGTCAGTGCCATTTCATTGAGGTCGGGAAAGCAGTTTCAAGCACCTTCCTCATCTGCAAATGAACCTGCCAAACTTCACTCTATTCCAGAAAAAGGTGATGACAAAAATCTACCTAACAATTTCTGTGCAGGTGAATCTTCTTCCACAGGTAATTCTGATTTGCAGAAGCAGCACATTCCCCCTCTTCCATTCCCTCCAAGAGCAGTTTCCAACAAAAAAATGGAAGAGGCAGAGAAAGAGATCTTGGAAACGTTTAGAAAAGTAGAGGTAAACATACCTCTGCTGGATGCAATAAAGCAAATTCCAAGATATGCCAAATTCTTGAAGGAGTTGTGCACTAATAAGCGGAAGCTTAAAGGAAGTGAACGAATTAGCATGGGCAGAAATGTCTCCGCATTGATTGGTAAATCTGTTCCTCAAATTCCTGAAAAATGCAAAGATCCAGGTACATTCAGCATACCTTGTATTATAGGGAATAGTAAGTTTGAAAATGCCATGCTAGATTTAGGAGCCTCTGTTAGTGTTATGCCTCTGTCGATTTTTAATTCTCTATCTCTAGGTCCCTTGCAGTCAACTGATGTGGTAATTCATTTAGCTAATAGAAGTGTTGCCTATCCTGTTGGTTTCATAGAAGATGTCTTAGTTAGAGTTGGTGAACTGATTTTCCCTGTTGATTTTTATATCTTGAATATGGAAGATGGATTTTCTCAAGGATCAGTTCCCATCATTCTAGGCAGACCCTTTATGAAAACTGCTAGAACTAAGATAGATGTTTATGCAGGCACACTGTCCATGGAGTTTGGTGATATAACTGTTCATTTTAATATTCTGGATGCTATGAAATACCCATCTGAAGATCTTTCTGTATTTCGTGCTGAAATAATTGACCATGTTGTTGATGAATACATGACTGATCTTTATTCTAATCTGCATGCCTCTCACTCTTCATGCATTGAGTCTGAAATTGTACTTGATCATATGTCTGAATTTGATGCTGAGAGTGAATCTGAGAGTGATATTGATTGCATGCCTGGTGGTGGTGTTTTACCTCTTGAGATTGATTTTATAGAGTCAGATAGGACTAACCATGTTTCAGGAAGTACACATACCTCTGACTTTCTTTATGAGGTAAAGGCTGAGAAACCATCTCCTTCTACCACTGTCCAGCCGACCACACCAGAATTGAAGCCTCTGCCATCAAATTTAAAATACGCTTACTTGGATGATAGCAAGAGTTTTCCAGTGATTATATCTGCCTCCCTTGCTGATGAGCAAGAGGAGAAGTTGTTGTCAGTTCTCAAGAAGCATAAGAAGGCTATAGGCTGGACCCTGGCGGACATTCCTGGTATTAGCCCATCCACATGTATGCATCGAATAAATTTAGAGGATGGAGCTAAACCAGTAAGACAGCCACAGAGAAGACTCAACCCGGTGATTCTTGATGTAGTGAAGAAGGAGATAACCAAGCTTTTGCAAGCTGGAATCATTTATCCTATCTCCGACAGCCAATGGGTGAGTCCCGTCCAGGTAGTCCCGAAAAAGACTGGCCTCACAGTGATCAGAAATGAGAAGGAGGAGCTGATTCCTACTCGGGTGCAGAACAGTTGGAGAGTCTGCATTGACTATAGGAGGCTGAACCAGGTTACCAAAAAGGACCATTTTCCCCTACCATTCATTGACCAGATGCTTGAACGCCTGACAGGTAAATCCCACTACTGTTTCCTTGATGGTTTTCCTGATTATATGCAAATTACTATTGCTCCTGAGGATCAGGAAAAGACCACATTCACCTGCCCCTTCGGCACTTTTGCTTATAGGAGGATGCCTTTCGGCCTGTGCAATGCCCCTGGTACCTTCCAGCGGTGCATGATTAGTATTTTCAGTGATTTTTTAGAAAATTGCATAGAGGTGTTTATGGATGATTTCACTGTATATGGATCCTCTTTTGATGGTTGTTTGAATAGTTTGGAAAAAGTTTTGAATAGATGCATTGAAACTAACCTTGTTCTAAATTTTGAAAAATGTCATTTTATGGTTGAGCAAGGTATAGTTTTAGGCCACATTATTTCGAATAAGGGCATTGAAGTAGATCCTGCAAAAATCTCTGTTATTTCACAATTGTCTTACCCCTCTTGTGTGCGAGAGGTGCGATCTTTTCTTGGTCATGCAGGATTCTACAGGCGCTTTATAAGGGATTTTAGCAAAGTAGCCCTTCCACTGTCCAACTTGTTGCAAAAGGAGGTGGAGTTTGACTTTAATGACAGATGCAAAGAGGCTTTTGATTGCCTCAAAAGAGCGTTGACTACCACCCCCATCATTCAGGCACCCGATTGGACAGCCCCTTTTGAGCTTATGTGTGATGCATCAAATTATGCATTGGGGGCTGTCCTTGCTCAGAAAATTGATAAATTGCCTAGGGTGATATATTATGCTTCTAGGACTTTAGATGCTGCCCAAGCAAATTATACTACTACTGAGAAAGAGCTTCTAGCCATAGTTTTTGCTCTTGAAAAATTTCGATCTTATTTGCTTGGTACTCGCATTATTGTTTATACTGACCATGCAGCTCTAAAGTACTTGTTGAAGAAGACTGATTCTAAGCCTAGGTTGATCCGATGGATGCTCTGGCTCCAAGAGTTTGACTTGGAGATCCGTGATAGGAGCGGAGCACAAAATCTAGTTGCTGATCATTTGAGTCGGATCGAACGTGTCTCTGATGCAGATTCACCTATTCGGGATGATTTCCCGGATGATCATTTGTATATATTGTATAGTATTTCTGACTCTCTTTCTACTCCCTGGTTTGCTAACATTGTCAATTATTTAGTTGCCTCTGTTTTTCTTCCCTTAGCATCTAAGGCCCAAAAAGATAAGATTAAAAGTGATGCTAAGCATTTTATTTGGGATGACCTCTACTTGTGGAAATTGTGCAGTGATCAGGTCATTAGACGGTGCATTCCAGATCATGAGACTGACTCAGTCCTGTAGTTCTGTCATTCTTCCGCACCGGGAGGTCATCTGGGTGTTCAAAGGACAGCTCGCAAAGTGCTTGATTGTGGTTTTTATTGGCCCACCATCTTTAAAGATGCGTGGAATATCTGCAGCACTTGTGAGCAGTGTCAGAGAGCAGGAAATACACTTACATGGCGACAACAAATGCCTCAGCAACCTATGCTATTCTGTGAGGTGTTTGATATCTGGGGTATAGATTTCATGGGTCCTTTTCCTGTCTCTTTTGGTCATGTTTATATTCTCCTTGCAGTTGATTATGTTTCAAAATGGGTGGAAGCCAAGCCCACTAGAACTAATGATGCTAAAGTTGTCGCAAACTTTGTCAGGTCTAATCTGTTTTGCAGGTTTGGAGTACCTAAAGCAATTGTTAGTGATCAAGGAACCCATTTTTGCAACAGGACAATGCATGCCCTGCTTAAAAAGTACGGGGTGGTACACAGGGTATCCACACCATACCACCCCCAGACTAATGGACAGGCAGAAATTTCTAACAAGGAAATCAAGAGAATTCTAGAGAAGATTGTGCAGCCAAGCAGGAAAGATTGGAGTACCAGGCTTGATGATGCTCTCTGGGCACATCGGACTGCCTACAAAGCACCCATAGGAATGTCTCCTTATCGGGTTGTCTTTGGAAAGGCATGTCATCTTCCAGTGGAAATTGAGCACAAAGCATACTGGGCAGTGAAGACTTGCAACTTCTCTATGGATCAAGCTGGCGAGGAAAGGAAGTTGCAACTGAGTGAGTTAGATGAAATCTGCCTAGAAGCCTACGAGAATGCCAAGTTCTACAAAGAAAAGACCAAGAAGTTCCATGATAGCATGATAGTTAAAAAAGACTTCGTGGTTGGGCAAAAAGTGTTATTGTATAATTCTAGGCTTGGACTCATGAGTGGTAAGTTGAGGTCTAAGTGGATTGGTCCTTTTGTTGTTACTAATGTTTTTCCTTATGGTACAGTTGAGATCAAAAGCGACTCCACAAACAAGAGCTTCAAGGTCAATGGACATCGACTTAAGCCATTCCTCACGAACCCTTCTTTAGTGGACGTAGTGGTGGAAGAGACTTCCTTACTCCACCATGACTTAGGGAGTTTTTCTTTTCCTATCTCCTTCTTTGCTTTTATTACACTTGTCTGATTCTCTTTGATGATTTAATTGTTTTTAATCTTTTAATTGTGCTACATTGAGGACAATGTGTTGTTTAAGTATGGGGGGGGGGGGGGGGAGTGTTCTTTGGTTTTGCTAGTTTTGTTGGTTTTGTTAATTTGTTAGTTGTGTTAATTTGTTAATGTTGTTAGTTTCGTCGGATTTTCAGTTTAATATTTTGGGTCAATTTCATGTGCACGTACGACTTTGCATGTTTTTCTTTAAATTATAGGATATGTTCAAGAAATGGGTAATTGTTTTGAAAATAAAAGTTCTTGACATTTTGTGACTTGAAATCCTTGATTCTTCTCTACATGTCATGATAGTTTTGAAAGCTCAATTTGAAAGTGATGATTTTACCTTTGTGAGAATTTGAGCCATCCATCATTATAATCATTTGGTGTGTTTTGCCCCATTGATTGCTTGCACAATAGCCTTGGCTTGATTCTTGTTGAGGCATCCTAATTCACATGCATATTTGGAAATGATTAAGGCAATTTTGTTCTTATAAGCTTCTAGCCAAATGGACTTACCTTGAATTAATTCCTTTGATAGCCCTTTTGAGCCTTGTTTCCCTTTCCTTGTTTTGAAGCTCACTACAAGCCTTAAGTGAAAAACCATGATATTACCATATCCTTAAGGAATTTTGGAGCTTTGGAATTGTTTTGGGAATAAGTGTGGGGGGTTTTTGTTTCATTGGACAACTTGTTTTGTTGGCTATGCTTCATGATGTATTTTGGGCCATACTTGATGTACATTGTATATTGGTTAAATGTTGGACATGCTGAATGAAATGTTGTTTCTCAAAGGTTAAAGAGTAAAAAAAAAAAAAAAAAAAAAATTCGAAAAAAAGAAAAAGAAAAGCAATAAAGTTGAGTGAATAAGATCTTAAATGGCACAAGAATGATGAAACTCTTGGTTCTACTCTTCATGTTTAATTTTTATCTTTACTTCTTTTTATTTTTTTCTTAATATGCACTTATTCCCCTTTGCTCCTCTATTCCTTTGGGATTTAGTCACTTATTCCATATTTCTCCATACCTTGTCCTTGGCCCCATTACAACCTTAAAAGACCTTTTGATCCTCATGTGCTTGTGTTTATGGGTTGATTGTCAATTTTAGAATCTTGCCAAGTTTATGTGGTGTTTGCTTTCATGGGTGCTTTGAGGGTAAATAGTAGCCTAGACACTTGAGAGATAGAGTGTATATCTTGTGAGGCTTTATCACTTTTCATTCTTGAGCTGATTAACTATTTTGCCATGATTGGGTTGCTTGGATGATTTTCATGAATGTCTTGACTTTTTGGATCTCCTTATGTTAGATGTTACCCATTCCTTTCATTCCTTGATGTTCATTGAGAAATATGTGAATGTTTTTGTTTGTCTCCCTTTCATATCCTTGGATTTTGTTCTTTGTTTCATTTTGCCCAGGAGTGCAAAAGGCTAAGTATGGGGGGTTTTGATGTGCCATCATTTTCTTCTATTTTCTAAACCCTTTTTGCACCATTTTAATTATTGATTGGTCTTAATTGTCAATTAATTAGGCAGTTTTATTATTTGGGCTCATTTAGCTAATTTGATGTTTTTAATCTAATTTCAGGAATTAATGAAACATTGGGCTTAATCCGGATTTTGGTTGTGGACTTGAAGAGGGCAAATAAAGCAGCGCTTACCTTAGTTAATTTCTAATTAGGAAATTTCGCAATTTTATTTTATGTTATTCAGTGTTTATTTCGTTTTGGGCCAGAGTATTGTAATAGGGCCCAGTGACTTTGAGTGACTCTTTTTAAATAGCTGCCTTGGGATTCGTGCAGGGTATTCTATTCTGCTATGCTATTTTCATTATTCAGAGCTTTGGTTTTAGGTTTTCACGTTTTTCTGTGCCCTTGTTATAGTTTTCATTCTTAATGCAAATTTCCGTTTTCTGCTTCTAATTACGAGTTCATTCTTGCTTCTTCTTCTACTTTCATTTACGTTTCTGTTCATTTACGTTTCTGTTCATTTACGTTCTTGTTCATTTACGTTTCTGCTTCATGTTTCATTTGCGTTTTCTGTTTGAATCCATGGAAGGCTAGATTTTCTGGTGTTATTTCCTTTTGAGGACGAAGCCCAACTCTCTTTGAGGTTTCGTTTGTAATGTGGTTTCCTGACAGTTTTCCCTTCACAGTTATCCCAATTTCGTGAATATTAATCAGTGCACGCTTCGTGTTCGATTAATTGCCTCTGAGCCTAACTTGCGTTCATGCTTAATGGACGAAGGGCTAACTGGTGTATGTGGTGCCTAATCACGTATTGAAAACCCTAAGTTGATTTTCGCTTAGTAAATTGAAATAGGGTTGGATTAAGAGGTTGACTGTTAGGGACGAATTCTTCATAACCCAGGATAAGAGAGTGGCTTCTGAATCAGAGGAAACAACCCGTTTTTAATATTAGTAGTTTCGTATTCCATTTTATTTGTTCTACTCTTTAATTACCAAACAATCAAACCCCCAAGAAAACCCATCGTTACTGTTACTGCAAGTATATTATGAACATTTGGCTTGTCACTACTCGTTGGGAAACGACCTAGGATCACTTCCTAGTTACTGCATTTTCATGTTTATTTGATTCGGGTACGGCCTCGATCATACACATAACCGATGTTATACACAAAGAACTACACCAAATAAGTGTATGCATCACCAATGTTGACATCGGTTTTCTAGCAAAACCGATGTTAATGGAATATATTAACATCAGTTATCATAGGAAACTGATGTTAATGTATTACATTAACATCAAATTTTCTAAAAAATCGTTGTTAATATAACATATTAACTTCGGTTTTACTGGAAAACCGATGTCAACGTTCATCATGCGTACACTTTTTTTGCTGTTGTTCATTGTGTTTAACATCGGGTATTTAGAGAACCGATGTTGTCATATGCATGTTAACATCGGTTCTCCGAAACCGATGTTAAAATTAATAGATTCAACATCGGCACTTTCAACATCGGCTTTAGAACCGATGTAGAATGTTGTAAATAACCGATGTTGAAAGTGTATTTTCTAATAGTGTTTTCTGGTTTATTGTAACAATTATAAAGGTTATTTATTAGCTTGCTGAATAATATTTATTTGATTATCTCTCAGAATTGTTTTGAATTTTTCTTAATTTGTTCTTTTTTTACAAGACTTTTTGTTCTTTTAAGCTTTGGTTCTTTAAATATATTTAATCCAGGTGCAAATAAAAACACTTATAATGACTTATAATTTGTTAATTAAACATTCTGTTTTCTAACTTTAAAAGTTTACAATTTTTTATTTAAGTTTTGGAGGCTTCTTATTTTTTTTCCTTTTTACTATCTTTTTCTTAAAAAATAATAAATCATATTTGTTTGAAGTAACAACATTGATATACTTTGGCTTCTTATTTTTCTTTTCTCTTTTACTATTTTTTATTTTAAACTTCCGTGAATCTGTGTGATTTAAGATATTAATATTAACATACTTCATCTCAATCTTGTTTTCACTTCTTTCTTTACTTCTGGTTTCCAATTCATTTACTGGATTTTTCTCTCCTGTTTTTTGAACAACTTTTTATAATATTTTCTTAAATATATACACCTGAATTTAGTGGCATGTAACATAGACAAAAATTTAGTTTTCCAATTAAGCTTTTATTTAAACTTTTTTTCTTTCTCTCTTACTCTCAGGTTCACAGGTGTGATTTTGTTAGGTGATCACTCCCTTACTCACACGTACGTGCCATTTTTTAGGTTAGTTGTGGTTTTTTTATTCTAGTTGCTTCAAATTATGTATTCTAAATGTGATAATTATATTTCTAGTTATGGTTATGTTATTTATATTTCATGCTTTGTTCATTTAGAAACTCAAAGACGTATGTGATTTTGTGTTTGCCTAATAATAGATGATCACTCTAAGATTATGTATGTAATATGCCTTTTTACCTTAATTTATGTTCATGTTTCGGTGTTTTATGGGCATGATGTAACTTATATGAGTTACGTAGATGTAAATTAGTATAACTAGAGTGCTAAAATGTGAAATAGGATTGTAAGAGCAATTGCTCTGTGTTGTTTGTGAGGTAAACAAGTTTCAGAGATGTGGTACAAAACTTTTGTTTTATCATCATCTATGTTTTCAAACTTCAATCATTAACCCCATTACAAAATAGTAGCATATTTTCATGGATAAATTTCCACAATACATACCTACCAACTACTTTGAAATTTCCTCCAAATGCATACCTTAGACTCCACACAGTTTCTATTCTCTTGTCTTGTCTTCTCTTCATCCTTTTTGAATCTCCAGAACCAAATGATCCTTCAAATCTCCTTCCATTGCAATAAACCTCAACTATGCATTATTACCACTATCAAATTCTTGGCTACCAATGTTCTATCTTCTAATCCTAAATTTAAGACCTGCACACCTACAAGTTATGGAACTGGCCCACCCATTAAATCAAATTTGAGCTAATTCTAAAAGCAGATTTTTAAAACCTTGGTTCACATAGGGTTCCCCTAACACTGCTACTTCTGTTAATGATAATGAAATATATTTGAATGTTATTGGAGGTCCAAATTACAAGGAGAATGTGTACTATCTAGGTACTTTGAGCAAAAGGTTTAGTTGCTCAAAATCAGCTCTATCTATTTCTATTACTCTCATGGAAGATCAAATAGAGAGACAATTACTAAATTGAATGTTAAGCTTTTGGAAAAGACAAATAAGGAGAGGATACTTGAGGTAAAAATGTTACAACTGATGGAGAATCATGACCAACAAAGTTAGGAGATGCGACAATAGATGCAAGAGAAAAATGAGCAAATTCATCAACAAACTGAGCAAAGGTAATGTATATTACAAAACTTACATATTCAGTCTATCATGTCAGCTCCTAGTCCATTGACTACCGCAGTGGATGAAACTGACCACCATGTTGACGATGCTCAGGTTGATCGTTCTCATTACATGTCAAAGGATCATTGACTCTTGATTATTGTTTATTTTAGTTTGATTATGCCATGTTAGTTTTGAATTTGAACTTTATAAACTTTGACATTGCATTTTATTAAACTTTGAAAACTTTGAATTTGCACTTTATCAATCTTTAAATTCGAACTGTTCTTATAGCTATATTTACACATCATGAATATCTACTTTTATTTATAAGTTTGATTATATAGTTTAAAAATAGTTTAATTATCAATTATATTTATTGTCGATAATTATTAAGCAAGTCAAAATATAATAAATGAAAAATAACCATATTTTTATTTATCAACTTAATTTGAGACCGACTTAATTTATTTTTTTATTTAAAAAATAAATATTTTAACTGTGACCGAATTGCATTTTTGATTTATTTTATATTTTAAAATTAATTATTTATTAGCGACCGAATGCATTTCTTTATAAATTTATTTTAATAATAGTTTAATTACAAATTTAGTCCTTATAGTTTCATCATTTGTATATTTTAGTCCTTATAATTTTAAAGTGGTTTTTTTAGTCCCTATAGTTTACATTTTAATTCCCTTTTAGTCCCTGTAGTTTGAAAGTGGTCTTTTTATTTCTTATACTTTATAGTTTAATTTTCTTTTAGTCCTTACCATCAAAATATCAGTAATATCATCAATTACAATTAACTACAAAATTATTAGCAAATAATTCATAACTAATTTTTCCCAAGATAATTTGTAATAAAAAATAGTTGATAATTTATAACTAATTTGTAGCTAAATATATTTATAACTTTTTTTTGTAATAAGAACTAAATGATAATTAAAATACAAATTATAGGGACTAAAAAAATCACTTTCAAACTATAGGGACTAAAAGAGAATTAAAATACAAACTATAAGGACTAAAAAGACCACTTTAAAACCATAAGGACCAAAAGAAAATTAAAATGTAAACTATATGGACTAAAAAAACCACTTTTAAACTAAAAGGACTAAAAGGTACAAATCGTGAAACTATAGGAATCAAATGAGAAATTTAACCTTTAAAAATTTATTATTTTATAGCTATCGACTTAGCGACCGAATTGTATTTCATTATTTTTATTTTGAAATTAATTATTTTTTAGCGACTTAATTAGCAACCACATAGTTTTATTTAAAAAAAAATTATTTGATAGTGACCGACTTAGTGACCAAGTTATATTTTAATTTTAATTATTTTTTAGCTACATAATTCTTCGGTCGTTGATTTAGTGCTAAGTAAAACAGCAACCAAATATGCAGCGACTGAATTTTATGGACCAACCACTTAAGATTTCAGTTTCTAAATAGCAACCGAATGATAATTTGGTCGCGAATGTCTTAGTGACTAGGGTTTTTGTGATGCACAATATTCGGTTGTCATTTTGGTCGGTAACAGTTTAAGCGACCGAACTATTTGTTCGCTAAATCATGTTTTTTTTTAGTAGCAAGAAAAATAAGAAGCAAGGGAGCAATTTTGGTGAAATAAGTTGTGAAACTATTGTGGCGAAATAGTAGAGTGTTTTTTTTATCAATTCCAAAAGATGGTTTCATTCAAGCAAAAAGTGCTCTCACTATAGCGATTAAGAAAATGTTTTCTGGTTTTTAGAATAAAGTTATGTAGTGAAGAATGCAAAAATCAATTGAAAAAGGTGGTGTTGGATTCGAATTCCATAAAATTCATTGTATGCTATTCGATTTCCAATCATATTCTGAATTTCAACACAAGTAATCAAATCCTAATTTCGTAGGTAAATGATTCTTAATTCCTAAATTAGATTCTTGATCCCTTAGTAAACCTAACCTAGCAATTAGAGTATGAACAAAGAAACAATGCAATGTAACAACTTAATTTCATTCCAAAAACTAGATTCCTACACATTCTTGATTCAGATTTAGAATTGAACTTGTTTTCCAACACAACTCAACTCATTAAGCAAGGTTGATCACGCCTTTGCATGAATTCAAGTAAAGAAGTAGAAAATAATTGCATAAACTGAGAAATGAATTAGAAATTGGAGAATCGCATACTCTGAATCTACTTCATTCAATTCCAACTGTAGACAAAGGATCAAGCCGATGTTTTGATGATGCCAAAAGATCACATGCGTCTCAAAGCTTTATTCAAGACAAAGCAATTAAAGATATTCAAGATGGATGATCAAGACAGTCTATAGAGTCTTAGAAAGGGTATATTAAATAGGAAGGGAATTTCAATTGAAGTAGCAAAAGGTTTGGCCAACAAAATTAAGTTAAAAAGTCTTTTACAAGAAATTTACTCTCTGGTAATCGATTACCAGAGGATGTAATCGATTACCAGTGGCCAAAACTGATTTACAACAGCTATTAAAATTTGAATTCAAAATTTGCCCTGTGTAATCGATTACACATATATGGTAATCGATTACCAGCAGTTTCTGAACGTTTTAATTCAAATTTTAAAGCTTGTAATCGATTACACATATACTGTAATCGATTACCAGAGTAGATTTTCAGAAAATATTGTCAACAGTCACATCTTTTTATGTGGTTCTTGAATGGCTATCAAAGGCCTATATATATGTGACTTGAGACACGAATTTGCTAAGAGTTTTTCAGAACAAAAAGGTCTTATCCTCTTATAAAGCAAAATCGTTTTATCCTTTTACAAATTCCTTGGCCAAATTACTTGTGATTCAATAAGGAATTATTTGAGTGCTCAAATTGTTCAATCTATCTCTTTCAAGAGAGATTTCTTCTTTTCTTCTTCTTCATTCTGAAAAGGGATTAAGAGACTGAAGGTCTCTTGTTGTGAAAGAATTCTAAACACAAAGGAAGGGTTGTCCTTGTGTGTTTAGAACTTGTAAAAGGAATTTACAAGATAGTGGAACTCTCAAGCGGGTTGCTTGGGGACTGGACGTAGGCACAAGGGTGTGGCCGAACCATTATAAATCTGAGTTTGCACTTTCTCTTCCCTTAAACTCCTTTATTTATTATTGCTTTATATTCATATTCAAATTGTTCTATTTAAATCAATATTTAAGAAATTCATTATTAAGGGAATTTATAACTTGAATAGAAAGTTAAATAAAATTTTTAATTGGGGAAATAAGTTGTAATTTCTTAATTCAACCCCCCCTTCTTAAGATATCTGAGGCCACTTGTCCAACACCAACAACTTCAAGTTAGTTACAATGGATCATAGCTTGATCCATGAAAAAGAATCACAAAACTATGGATCAAAAACTAAAAAACGGGGAAAACATGGTTTTTCTATTAAGAATTAAGAACAATGACAATGCCAAGTCAGAAAGCAAGGTTCCTATCGGTGAAAGGAGAGTGAAGGGAAGATGGGGCATCCCTCAACTCGATAATCCAATTCATTCCAATAGACAGGAATGGTTTTGTAGTCATCACTAATGGAAAGAATGGATATAACATCGCTATGTTAACATCAGCTTTTTAAAAAACTGATGCTAACAAAAACATGGTGGCATATTCATAAATAACGCGAGTTCATTAAAGTTGGTTTTTGAAAAAATCGATGTTAAAATGAGTTCATTAACATAGGTTTTTTAACATGAGTTCATTAACATCGATTTATAAAAACCAATGTTAACGAACTCATGTTAACATCGGTTTATCCAAAAACCAACATTAACAAAATTATGTTAACGTTGGATTTTTTTGGAAAACCGACGTCGTGTTAGTTAAATTAAATCTGTCTCTTCCTTTTCTCGTGCTCATTCTGAACCATCTCTCACTTTCGCGCTCTCATTCTCACTATCACTCATCTTTCACGCTCTCACTCATCTCTCTCGCTCTCGTTCTCGCTCTCACTTATCTCCACACCATTCTCGCTCTCGCTATCATCTCTGACTTTCATTCTCACTCTCGCGCTCTTGTTCTTGCTATCACTCTTGTGCTCTCTTTCTCGCTCTCACTCACAGCTCTACTCACTCTTGATGCAATCCTCCCTAGGAAGGGACCAATCACTAGAACCATGAGCAAGAGGCTCCAAGAAGATTGGGCTAGAGCTGCTGAAGAAGGCCCTAGGGTTCTCATGAACCTTAGGGTAGATTTCTGAGCCCATGGGCCAAGGTTGGGTCCAATTATCTTTGTACATATTAGACTAGGATGTCATTATATTTGGTCCTTGTATATAGGGCTCCATATTGTAGGTAGGGTACCCTAGAAATATAGGATTTTTCAGCCCTTGTATTTTTGGGCACCTAGACTAGTTTTTGTATTAGGGGTAGTTTTGTAATTTCACATGCACTAAGTGGATATTTGATGTGTGTGGCTGGAAATAAATTTAATTGAATTGGTAGAAGCCCAATCCAATTAAATTTTAGAGGGGGAGGTGAGCATTTGCTTACTACACCCCATTGCCACATCATATAGTCACACTTTGTGCATGTCCTTCATGCTTTTCATGCCTCATGACACCTAAGCACACTTAGTGGAGAATCTTGGAATTGATCTTGGATTAGTGGGCTGAACCATAACTAAAATTCACTAATCATAATTAGTGAAATTTTGGCTCCAAAGTTTGGCTCCACAAATTCAATTTCAAATTCAAGTGAAATTTGAATTTCCCTCCAATTTTGTGTGACACTTAGGCTATAAATAGAGGTCATGTGTGTGTATTTTTTTTAAAACTTTGATCATTTGAATATTAACTTCAGATTTCAGAGCTCCTTTTGAGCACAAAATTTCGTGCTCTTCTCTCCCTCTCCCTTCATTCATCTCCTTCTTCCTCCAAGCTCTTATCCATGGCCTCCTATGGTGGTGAGCTTCTTCTAGACTCATCTTCTCCTTGAAGTGGCGTCTCCTCTCTCTCTTCCTTCTCCATTCCGCTGCCATTTATCTTCCAAGAAGCAAAGGAATCCATTGATGAAGAAGATCCTAGGCCTACAAGCTCCAATGGAGCTTGCATCATGTGGTATCAAGAGCATCTTCATCTAGGTGATGTTCTTTTGCTTCCTCTATCTTTTTGTTCGGTGAATTCTCTTTAATTCCTTGTTCTTCATCTTATTCTCCATGTATATCCTCCATTGTCTTGTGGTTTGGTGCTGTTTAGAGTAGATTCAAAAAAAAAATAAACCGATTAAATCTTAGATCTACACTTGTTCTTGCATTTCTATGGTTCAAATTTTGTAGATCTACTCTTGAATCTTGTTTTTGTGTTGATTTTAGGTTCTATCAATTTTCATTCATAATATTCTTGTGCTGAACCTTTAGATCTAAATTTTGTTCCAAAATATTGATTAGAAAAAAAAAACACAAAAATCTAAGTGTAAATCACTTAATCCATGTTGTCTTAGAGTCATGTTTAGTCATAGTAATTGTCACATTATGCTCTAAGTTTGTGTTGAATTTTTATTTTACTTTTTGAATTCTAGATACATTTGTTCATGTATTCTTGTCATTCTTAGCCTATCTTTTCAATTTTGAGTCTAATTCATGCATGTTATTTAGTTCATAACATGTTCTAAATCAATTCCTAGAAGTAGTCTTGTTGTTGAACTCTTTTTTTGTTTTCTAAGATTCCTACATGATGCCTATGATGAAGTTGAGATGTGGTGCTGAGTTGTGGCTGGATTTGTGAATCAAATAAGTCTTAAGCTCTCTTGAATTGTGTTATTCAAGATAATTGAGCATAAGCAAACACAAATTGTAACTATCCAAGCCTTAAGCAACATAAACACTACTCTTGATTTCTAGGTTGAAATCGCTGGTGCAGGCAGCTTGAACATACAAAAGTGTATAAATTACTGGGAATTGGTCACTACGATTTTTGAGCTGAAACTTTTACCGAATTTTCTAGACATCTGGACCAAAATTATAAAAAAAGAACCAAGCGATTTGGATTAAAGGAAAAAATAAGAAAAATCTCACAAGTTGGCAGAAAAATCAGTGTCCAGGAAAAAAAAAGAAAAGTGAAAGGAAAGTGTGCTTGTTGTTTTGGCTCAAAATTTGTTCTATAATTGGTGCCTATTTTATACCAATCCTAGTTCTGAAATTTCAATTGAAAATTATTGTGAAAACAAGTGCCAAAACTAGAGGTTTCTTGAGTCTTTTTTTTTTTTTAGTTTTTCTACTCTACTCTAGAGCCATTCTAGGTTTCTCTTTGAGTCCTAGCTTGCTTTTTTGTGCTTTCCATTGCTTTAATTGTTGAATAATCCTTGGAAATTTGTCTTGTTAAAACTCTATTGGTTTAGCTTTCATTTCATTTTTTTTTTGTCTTTGGTTATTGCTTGTCTCTTTGTTTCCTTGCTTGTGAGTTGCCATATAGGGAATTGGAAAGGAGGATTGGTGCCATATCTTGAAGAATTTGAGTCAAGAAGCAAGGGGCCAACCACCTTAAGAGCTATTGGACTAAGAAGCACTCCAAATTGAGTGAAACACTAAAGAGAGAATAGCCACCACAATTGAGGACTTTTTTCTTTGTAATTTTGTAATTGGCAATTTGCTTTGCTTTCAAATTTTGTAACAAAAAGGCCTTTCATTGGAAGTAAGTTGGGAGCCTCCGCTAGGTCACCCTACTTCCATTTGTGTGTAATAATTTTAGGCAATTTTCCCTTAGGATAGTGAGTGTTTTGTTGGGAACCTTAAATGAGGTCATCCAAACACTCTTAGGATCCGCCTAGTTTGCATTTCTTGCACTTTAATTTCTTGCTTACTTTCATAGCTTATTTCCTTTACCCTCCATTGTCAAACCGCCTAGATAGCTTTCCTTTTTACCAATTAGTTTTTACCTTATCTTTCACACCTTTTTTAGTGTTTATTTTGGCTAGTTTCAACCATAGTTTCTTTTACCTTTTTTTCAAACCCCCAACAAGAAAGAACCATAACTTAGGAACCAACATGAGTCTTCATTCTTCATCTAGTGTTAATGGTGAGGGTTCTACTCCTAAGGACCCCTTGTATAAGATATTAGATGAGTTGAGATCCCTTAAGTTGTGGAAAGAAAAACAAGAGAGAAAAGAAAAAGGTAAAAAAAGAGTGGAAGAAATAAGTCAAGATGAAAGAGAGAAAATAAGAGAGGAAGAAAGAAGAAAAATAATGAAAGAAATGAAAAGAGAAAAACATGCCTCCTATAGTAGTCATGACTCTTGCAAGAGTTTAAGTGAAGAACTTAGCGACTATTATAGAGGGCGTCATAGTTCACATACTAAACATCACTCCCAAAGAAGAGAAAAGGATAGAAGGCCTCAAGAGGTTAACATTAGCCTCCCATATTTCCACGGAAAAGATAATGTTGAGGCCTACTTAGATTGGGAAATGAAGGTTGAACAACTCTTTGCTTGCCATCATATTAGCGAAGAGAGAAAAGTTCCATTGGCTACCCTTAGCTTTCAAGGGTATGCCCTCTATTGGTGGACTTCCCTTGTTAAAGAACGAAGGATTCATGAGGATCCTCCAGTAGAGTATTGGAATGATCTTAAGAGTGCCCTTAGGAAGAGGCACATTCCCTCCTACTATGAAAGGGAGCTTATGGACAAGCTCCAAAGGCTTAGACAAGGGAGTATGAGTGTTGAAGAATATAGACAACAAATGGAACTACTCCTTTTAAGAGCTGGACTTAGGGAGGAGGAAAGAACAAGCATAGCTAGGTTCCTTAGTGGGCTCAATATGGAAGTGAGGGACAAGGTTGAACTCCTTCCATATAGGGACCTAGATGAGCTAGTCCAACTTTGTATAAGAGTGGAGCAACAACTTAAAAGAAAGCCTTCTTCAAAATCTTATGGCTCTCACTCTTATCCAAGGAAGGACCAAGCCCATGGAATTTTAGGGGCTGCACCTTCAAAACCCAAGGAAGATAAGGGTAAGACCATAGAGAAATGCACCCCTAAGACTAGTTCCCAAGAAAGGACTAGCAACATTAAATGCTTCAAATGTCTTGGGAGAGGTCACATTGCCTCTCAATGCCCCACAAAGAAAACCATGATCATGAGGGGTCAAGACATTTATAGTAGTCAAGAGGAGACTACTTCTTGCCCTTCCTCTAGTGGAAGTGAAGATGAAGTAAGGGGTGAAGAGTCTAGTGAGGAAGTCTACCCTCATGAAGAAGGTGACCTCTTAATGGTTAGAAGGCTCCTTGGAGGTCAATCTTGTGATCTATCTCAATCCCAAAGAGAGAACATCTTTCATACAAGATGCAAAATTTTAGATAAAACTTGTTCTCTCATTGTGGATAGTGGATCTTGTTGCAATTGTTGTAGCACAAGATTAGTTTCCAAGTTGAACCTCACTATCATTCCCCACCCAAAACCTTATAAACTTCAATGGCTCAATGAGCAAGGGGAAATGATAGTTAACCAACAAGTGAAGGTACCTTTCTCCATTGGGACATATAAGGATGAAGTTAATTGTGATATAGTTCCCATGGAGGCAGGACATATTCTTTTAGGAAGGCCGTGGCAATTTGATAGGAAGATCATTTATAATGGCCTAACTAATGAGATTAGCCTCACCCATCTTGGCACTAAATTTGTGTTGCATCCTCAAACACCTTCACAGGTGGCCAAAGATCAACTAACTATGAAAGATAAGAGGGATGAGGAAGAAAAATTAGAAAAACAAAAGAAAAAGAAGGATAGTAAGGTCTTGTCTTCAAAGGCCAGGGGGAAGGAAAAAGAGGGAAAGGATTCCTCCAAGAAGATTGTTAAGAAGGAAAATCATTTTGCAACAAAAGGTGATATTAAAAGAGCACTCCTTCTTAAACAATCTTTCTACCTTCTCCTATCAAGGGAAACATCCCTTAGCACTGCCACAATTCCTACATTTGAGACCTTACCCCCAAAGGTCCAAGAACTCTTACATGAATTTGGTGATATATTTCCCAAAGAGATACCCCCTGGGCTACCTCCTTTAAGGGGAATAGAACACCAAATAGATTTAGTCCCAGGAGCAAGCCTTCCTAATAGGCCAGCCTATAGGACTAACCCTCAGGAGACTAAGGAGATAGAGTATCAGGTTAAAGAATTGTTGGAGAAGGGCTGGGTCCAAGAGAGCCTAAGCCCATGTGCTGTGCCAGTGTTGTTGGTGCCCAAAAAGGATGGTACGTGGAGAATGTGTACAGATTGCAGGGCCATCAACAACATCACTGTAAAGTATAGGCACCCCATTCCTAGACTTGATGATTTGCTTGATGAGTTGCATGGTGCCAATATCTTTTCAAAAATTGATCTTAAAAGTGGTTATCACCAAATCAGGATGAAAAAGGGTGATGAGTGGAAAACTGCTTTCAAGACCAAGTTTGGTTTGTATGAATGGCTAGTGATGCCTTTTGGGCTCACTAATGCACCAAGCACCTTTATGAGGCTTATGCATCATGTCTTAAGGGATTTCATAGGTAGATTTGTAGTTGTTTATTTTGATGATATTTTAGTGTATAGTAGGAGGCTAGATGATCACTTAGGACATCTCAGACAAGTTCTTTCAGTCCTTAGGAAAAACACCCTCTATGCAAATATAGAGAAGTGTACCTTTTGTGTAGATAATATAGTTTTCTTAGGTTTTGTAGTTGGTAGAAATGGGGTCCAAGTGGACCCTGAGAAAATCAAGGCCATCCAAGAATGGCCCACCCCAAAAAGTGTGGGAGATATTAGGAGCTTCCATGGGTTAGCAAGCTTCTATAGAAGGTTCGTTCCTAATTTCTCTACAATTGCATCACCTCTCAATGAGCTGGTGAAGAAGAATGTGGCATTTACCTGGGGTGAAAAACAAGAGCAAGCCTTTGCTTTGCTCAAAGAAAAGCTTACTAAGGCACCTGTTCTAGCTCTTCCTGACTTTTCTAAAACTTTTGAGCTAGAATGTGATGCCTCTGGAGTGGGAGTTGGAGCTGTATTGTTACAAGGTGGGCACCCTATTGCTTATTTTAGTGAAAAACTTCATAGTGCCACCCTCAACTACCCCACCTATGATAAAGAGCTTTATGCCTTAATAAGAGCCCTCCAAACTTGGGAACATTACCTTGTTTCCAAGGAATTTGTCATTCATAGTGATCATCAATCACTTAAGTACATTAGAGGGCAAAGCAAGTTAAACAAGAGGCATGCAAAATGGGTAGAGTACCTAGAGCAATTTCCATATGTTATCAAATACAAAAAGGGAAAAACAAATGTGGTAGCTGATGCCCTCTCTAGGAGACACACATTGTTTTGCTCCCTAGGAGCTCAAATTTTAGGATTTGATAATATTAGGGACTTGTATGCTTTAGATGAACATTTCTCTCCCATTTATGAGAGTTGTGGGAAAAAGGCCCAAGATGGATTCTATTTGGCTGAAGGGTATTTGTTCAAAGAGGGAAAGCTTTGCATACCCCAAGGATCCATTAGGAAATTACTTGTGAAAGAGAGCCATGAGGGTGGGCTCATGGGCCACTTTGGGATAGACAAGACCCTTGTCTTCCTCAAAGAAAAGTTTTATTGGCCCCATATGAAGAAAGATGTCCATAAGCATTGCACTAGGTGTGTGGCTTGTTTACAAGCCAAGTCTAGGGTGATGCCTCATGGGCTATACACACCCTTACCCATCCCATCTGCACCTTGGGTAGACATTAGTATGGACTTTGTCCTTGGGCTTCCTAGAACCCAAAGAGGTGTAGACTCTATCTTTGTGGTGGTGGATAGGTTTAGCAAGATGGCACACTTTATACCATGCCACAAGGTGGATGATGCTTCCCACATCTCAAAACTGTTTTTCAAGGAAGTTGTGAGACTCCATGGTTTGCCTAGGACCATTGTGTCAGATAGAGATGCTAAGTTCCTTAGCCACTTCTGGAAAACCTTATGGGCTAAGTTAGGAACTAAACTTCTTTTCTCTACCACTTGTCATCCACAAACTGATGGGCAAACAAAGGTAGTGAATAGGTCTTTATCCACCCTTTTAAGGGCTCTTCTGAAAGGCAACCATAAGTCTTGGGATGAGTATCTTCCTCATGTAGAATTTGCCTACAACAGGGGGGTTCATAGAACCACCAAGCAGTCCCCTTTTGAGGTTGTCTATGGGTTCAATCCCCTAACACCGTTAGACCTCATTCCCCTCCCACTGGACACTTCTTTTATACATAAAGAAGGGGAATCTAGGTCAGAATTTGTAAAGAAGATGCATGAGAGGGTTAAGAACCAAATAGAGAACCAAACAAAGGTGTATTCAACTAAAGGCAATAGAGGAAGAAAAGAGCTAGTTCTTAATGAGGGTGACTGGGTTTGGCTCCATCTTAGGAAGGATAGATTCCCTACTAAAAGGAAATCCAAGCTTAGCCCTAGAGGGGATGGACCTTTTCAGGTTTTGGAGAGGATCAATAACAATGCCTATAGGTTGGACCTCCCAGAAGAGTATGGAGTCAGCACCACTTTTAACATTTCTGATTTAACTCCTTTTGCAGGTGGAGCTGATATTGAGGAGGAGGAACTAACAGATTTGAGGTCAAATCCTCTTCAAGGGGAAGGGGATGATGCAATCCTCCCTAGGAAGGGACCAATCACTAGAACCATGAGCAAGAGGCTCCAAGAAGATTGGGCTAGAGCTGCTGAAGAAGGCCCTAGGGTTCTCATGAACCTTAGGGTAGATTTCTGAGCCCATGGGCCAAGGTTGGGTCCAATTATCTTTGTACATATTAGACTAGGATGTCATTATATTTGGTCCTTGTATATAGGGCTCCATATTGTAGGTAGGGTACCCTAGAAATATAGGATTTTTCAGCCCTTGTATTTTTGGGCACCTAGACTAGTTTTTGTATTAGGGGTAGTTTTGTAATTTCACATGCACTAAGTGGATATTTGATGTGTGTGGCTGGAAATAAATTTAATTGAATTGGTAGAAGCCCAATCCAATTAAATTTTAGAGGGGGAGGTGAGCATTTGCTTACTACACCCCATTGCCACATCATATAGTCACACTTTGTGCATGTCCTTCATGCTTTTCATGCCTCATGACACCTAAGCACACTTAGTGGAGAATCTTGGAATTGATCTTGGATTAGTGGGCTAAACCATAACTAAAATTCACTAATCATAATTAGTGAAATTTTGGCTCCAAAGTTTGGCTCCACAAATTCAATTTCAAATTCAAGTGAAATTTGAATTTCCCTCCAATTTTGTGTGACACTTAGGCTATAAATAGAGGTCATGTGTGTGTATTTTTTTTAAAACTTTGATCATTTGAATATTAACTTCAGATTTCAGAGCTCCTTTTGAGCACAAAATTTCGTGCTCTTCTCTCCCTCTCCCTTCATTCATCTCCTTCTTCCTCCAAGCTCTTATCCATGGCCTCCTATGGTGGTGAGCTTCTTCTAGACTCATCTTCTCCTTGAAGTGGCGTCTCCTCTCTCTCTTCCTTCTCCATTCCGCTGCCATTTATCTTCCAAGAAGCAAAGGAATCCATTGATGAAGAAGATCCTAGGCCTACAAGCTCCAATGGAGCTTGCATCAACTCTCGTTCTCATTCTCGATGATGAAAGGTTAGTCTTCTATAAATGCTTGTTTTTGTGTTTGGTTTTGATGGTGATGGTAAGCGAAATCTAATGTATTAATATTTTATTCAGTGACAGATCGATATTGAAATCGATAGTCACCCCTTCCACCAGTCTGCCGAGAAAGAGTTTGGTTACCAAGTTCAGCTAAAGTTGGGAAGAAAATGTGTCATATTAGAAAACCTATCCACTACAACTAAGATAGAATCATGCCCTCGGGCTCTCTTGGGCAACCCAAGGTGTGGAGCATATAAGCCTTTGGATTAGAATGGTTATATATATATATATATATATATATATATATATTAGAAAAGGGTTATCTCTCTCTAGCTTTCCTTTGTTGCTTGCGTTCACCAAAGACCTATGGAAGTTAGGGCTCATCCCCGGTCAATATTGGATCAAACAATAAAGGGCCCTTGGAGAAGCAGATGGTTAAGTCAAGGCCATCCAAGGTGGATTGGTTGAGGTAATCTATGAGATCACGTTCGAGAGCCATGCCTCTTCCTCTTCCACAAATTTAGATTAGTGACAAGGGACCTAGCTAGGATTTTTTTTCTTGGTTTTGTTGATTTCTAGTTCTCGTTTTGATGTGTGTATTGCTTCTTGTTAATGTGCGTATTACTAACATGAAAATGCTTGTTTCTATGTATGTTGCTGAAAACATGTGTTATTTTCTAGATATACAAATATTGATAATGAGACTCTATGCGTATTACTAACATGAAAATGCTTGTTAACAGGACTTTGTGCTGGTGTGAGAATTCTGCCACAGCCTTAGGCCCCCATTTTTTTTCAAAATAAGAATATCATTCTTGGTTTTCAAAAATGGGTATATGCACTGTGTTTTTCAACTCCATGGCATGTACTCGACCAAACACATATTTCTTGGTTTACTACTAGTAAGTAGACATGTATATTTATTTTTAATAGTAATTAACTTTAATATTATAAATGGAGTTTAGAAACAGTGAATGAAGATCAATAGAACTGAAAGGAAATGGCTAAGACAATGATGAATATTAACTAAAATCCAGAGTAAATGTTCAACTTAGTTCATATTCAAGACTATTCTCAGATAAACATGACAAGATATAAACATGTGCTTAATTATATTAGTTTCCTTGTTAAATGTAGCCTTATGGTGAAGTCAGTAGGTCCTTTGTGATGCAATCCTACCCCACAAGGGCATTGGATTGAAGACTCCAAGAAGATTGGGCCAGAGATGTAAGAGAAGGCCTTAGGGTTCTCATGAGCCTTAGTGTATATTTCGGGCCCATGGGCTAAGTATGAGCCCGCTTATCTTTGTACTTATTAGATTAAGGTTTCATTATTTTTCGGCCTTGTATTTAGGGATCCATAATGTAGGTAAGGTACCCTAGAAATGTAGGATTTTTCAGCCCTAGTATTTTAGGGCACCTAGACTCGTTTTTGTATTAGGGGTAGTTTTGTAATTTCATATGCATTAAGTGAATATTTGATGTGTGTGATTGGAAATAAATTTAATTGAATTGGGAGAAGCCCAATCCAATTAAATTTTAGAGGGGGAGGTGAGCATTTGCTTGCTACACCCCATTGCCACATCATATAGTCACACTTTGTGCATGTTCTTCATGCTTTACATGCCTCATGACTCCTAAGTACACTTAGTGGAGAATCTTGGACTTGATCTAGGATTAGTGGGCTGAACCATAGCTAAAATTCACTAATCATAATTAGTGAAATTTTGGCTCCAAAATTTGGCTCCACAAATTCAATTTCAAATTCAAGTGAAATTTGAATAGAAATTCAAATTTCCCTCCAATTTTGTGTGACACTTAGGCTATTAATAGAGGCCATGTGTGAGCATTTTTTGGAACTTTGATCATTTGAATATTAAAACTTCAGATTTCATAGCTCTTTAGAGCACAAAATTTCATGTTCTTCTCTCTCTCTCCATTCATTCATCTCATTTTTCCTCCAAGCTTTTATCCATGACCTCCTATGGTGGTGAGCTTCTTCTAGACTCATCTTCTCCTTGAAGTGGTGTCTCCTCTCTCTCTTCCTTTCTCCATTCCACTGCCATTCATCTTCCAAGAAGCAAAGGAATCCATTGATGAAGAAGATCCTCGGCCTACAAGCTACAATAGAGCTTACATCACTTTGCTATAAGATGGAAGGATGAACTAGAGCATACTTGGCATCTGCTAGATGGTAATGCTAACATGCACTCTGTTACATGCAACAAATATCTGGTGAACCCAACTCTACTTGATGCAATCCTACCCCGCAAGGGCATTGGATAGAAGACTCCAAGTAGATTAGGCTAGAGATCCAAGGGAAGGCCCTAGGGTTCTCATGAGCCTTAGGGTAGATTTCGAGCCCATGGGCTTAGTATGAGCCCGCTAATCTTTGTAAATATTAGAATAGGTTTTTCCTTCGTTTGTGCCTTGTATTTTGGCCATTCTAGTAGTATAGGGTTTTAGCCTTGTATTTCAGGGCATTTTGAGTAGTCTTTGTAGTAGGGACTTTTTTTGTATTTTCTTGTTTTTTGGCATATGGGTGAGCTTAGCTATTATAGGGGGTGTGTAGCTAAGCTCTAGCTTCTCATCTCAAGGAGGTGAACTTAGCTATTAGAGAGGTATGTGTAGCTAAGCTTTAGCTTCTTTAGGAATCTTCTTAAGGAGGTGAGCTTAGTTATGAGAGGGGTATGTGTAGCTAAGCTCTAGCTTCTCGAGGAAGTTTTCTCAAAGAAGCTTCTTAAGGAAGTTTTCTCAAGAAAGCTTCTCAAGGAAGCTACCTAGTCTATAAATAGAAGCATGTGTAACACTTATTGTAACTTTGATGAATGAGAGTCTTGTGAGACACAACTCAAAGTTCAACTTCTTTCCTTTTTTTTCCTTCAATTTCGTGCTCCCCCCTCTCTCTTTCTCTCCCTCTTTCTTTTCCTCCATTGAAGTATCCTCTCCAAGCTTCTTATCCAAGGCTCATCTTGGTGGTGAAGCTCCTTCTTCCATGGCTTATTCCCTAGTGGATGGCGCCTCCTCTCACCTCTTCTCCTTTGTCTTTCGCTGCATCTCCATGGTGGAAAATCACCATTAAAGGACCTCATTGAAGCTCCAAGATCCAGCCTCCATAGAAGCCCCACAAGCAAGCTTCCATCAAGTGGTAATTAGAGCACAAGAGCTTTTTCATTTTTCTCCATGTATCTCCTCACATGTCTAGTGATAAATGTTGTTAACATGATTATTTAGAATTTCCACCGATTAAACTAGCTATAGAAGCTAGATTTGATTTTCTATGGTTCAAATTTCTTGTTCATGTTCTTGAACCATGAGTTGTGCTGAGTTTAGGTTCCTTTGAGTTTTGTCTTGCTATTTTTTTTTGTGGCTGAAACCTAAACCATAAAATTCTTAAAAAAATATTAAAGTAGAAGAAAACCTCAAAAATCTAGAGTGACTTGTTCATCTATTGTAGTTTTGTCATAGAAGTCATGTCTAGTCATGAAACTTGTCACATAAGATTTCTTATGTTGTGCTGAATTTTATTTTTCTTGTTTCTTTGTCTAACTCATTTGTTCATGAGTGTATGAAATTCTCTTAGCCTATTATTTGATTTGAGTCAAATCTTTCATGTTAATTAGTCCTTAACATGTTCATGCAAAATTCTTAGAGAGTCTTTGATTGTGAACCTTTTCTTGAACTTTTAGGTTTCCTTTTGATTGTGTCTATTGTGAATTTGCGTTTTGGTGATTGAATTGCTGGCTGAAATGTTGATCCTAGGTGAATATTGAACTCCTAAAACTTTGGTAAACAATCCTAGTTAGTTCAACATACATAGGAAAATTGAAAGTAAGCCCAAGGCAATCAATATACCATGCTTAAAAAAAAATCGCTGGTGCTGGAAGCTTGGACATACAAACTTGTAAAATTTACTGAGAATTGGTTACTTTGAATTTTGAGCTGAAATTTTTACTGAATTTTCTAGACATCTGAAAAAAACTTATATAAAAAAAGAACCAGGTGGTTTGGATAAAAGGAAAAAATAAGAAAAATCACACAAGTTGGCAAAAAAATCAGTATCCAGAAAAAAAAAAGTGAAAGGGAAGTGTGCTTGTTGTTTTGGCTCAAAATTTATTCTATAATTGGTTCCTATCTTATATCAATCTTAGTTCCTAAATTTCAATTTAAAATTACTGTGAAAACAAGTGCCAAAGATGGAGGTTTGTTGAGTCTTTTTTTTTTATAGCTTTTTTACTCTACTCTAGAGCCATTCTAAGTTTCTCTTTGAGTCCTAGCTTGCTTCTATGTCCTTTTCATTGCTTTAATAGTTGAATAATCCTTGAAAAATTGTCTTGTTAAAAATCCATTGGTTTAGCTTTCATTTCATTTTTTTTGGTCATTGGTTATCGCTTGTCTCTTTGTTTCCTTGTTTGTGGGTTGCCATATAGGGAATTGGAAGGAGGATTGGTGTCATCCCTTGAAGAATTTGAGTCAAGAAGAAAGGGGTCAACCACCTTAAGAGCTATTGGACTAAGAAGCACTCCAAATTGAGTGAATCACCAAAGAGAGAACAACCACCAAAATTGAGGACCATTTTGTAATTTTTAATTTGCAATTTACTTACCTTCATTGCTTTCAAGTTTTGTAACAAAAAGGCCTTTCATTGGAAGTGTGTTGGGAGCCTCCAATAGGTTACCAAACTTCCATTTGTGTGTAATAATTTTAGGCAATTTTTCCTTAGGATAGTGAGTGTTTTGTTGGGAACTTTGAATGTGGTCATCCAAACACTCTTAGGAGTCGCCTAGTTTACATTTCTTGCTTACTTTCATAGCTTATTTCCTTTACCTTCCATTGTCAAACCGCCTAGATAGCTTTCCTTTTACCAATTAGTTTTTTACCTTATCTTTCACACCTCCTTTAGTGTTTATTTTGGCTAGTTTCAACCATAGTTTCTTTTACCTTTTGTTTTCAAACCTCCAACAAGAAAGAACCACAACTTAGGAACCAACATGAGTCATCATTCATCTAGTGTTAATGGTGAGGGTACTAGTCATAAAGACCCTTTATCTAGAATCTTAGATGAGTTGAGTTCCCTCAAGTTATGGAAAGAAAAACAAGAGAGAAAAGAAAAAGGAAAAAAAGATTGGAAGAAATAAGTCAAGATGAAAGAAAGAAAATAAGAGAGGAAGAAAGAAGAAAAATAATAAAAGAAATGAAAAGAAAAAAACATGCCTCCTATAGTAGTCATAACTCTTGCAAGAGCCTAAGTGAAGAACTTCATGACTATTACGAAGGAAGGCATAGGTCACATCTTAGACCTCACTCCCATAGAAGAGAAAAGGAAAGAAAGCCTCAAGAGGCTAACATTAACCTCCCATACTTCCATGGGAAGGACAATGTAGAGGCTAACTTAGTTTGGGAAATAAGGGTAGAGCAACAACTTAAAAAGAATTCTACGTTAAAATCTTATGGCTCTCACTCTTATCCAAAGAAATACCAAGGTCAAGGCATCTTAGGGGTGACACCTTCTAAGCCCAAAGATGATAAGGGGAAGACAATAGAAAAGCAAGCCCCTAAGGCTAGTATGCAAGAGAAAACTAGCTCTATAAAGTGCTTTAAATGTCTTGGAAAAAGACATATTACTTCTCAATGCCCCGCCACAAAAACCATGATTATGAGGGGCCAAGACATTTATAGTAGCCAAGATAAGGCTACTACTTCACCTTCCTCTAGCGAAAGTGAAGAAGCAAAAGGGGAAGAATCTAGTGAAGAAATCTACCCCCAAGAAGAAGGACAACCATTAGTGGTTAAAGAGAAGTGTAAGGAGGTAAGTGTCTCCTCCAAGAGGTTGGCTAAGAAGGAAACTCATTTTACAATAAAGACAAACATTAAAGAAACTTTACCTCTTAGACAACCTCCACATTTTCTCTTTTGTAAAAAGACACTTGCTAGCATTGCCACACCTCTTGGGCTTGAGTTTATTCCTCAAGTAAAGAAGTTGTTGGATGAGGGTTTGGTTCGCAAGAGCTTAAATCCTTGTGCTTTGTTGGTGCCCAAAATAGGTACTATTAGGCACCAAGTCCCTAAAATAAGTGGTATGATGAATGTTTTGAGTGGTGCAACCCTCTTTTGTAAAATCACTCGTGCACCTAACATCTTCATGGTGTGTTACATAGGGACCCATTAGGTAGGTTTGTTCTTATTTTTAGTTTCAATACAAACTTAGGTACTCATATGGGACACCTTAGGTTTTTCAGACTTTTTGGTAGGAATATTCAATATGAAAATACAGGAAAAGGTATGTTTCATTGCGTTACTTTTCTTAATTTGTCAAATAGTGATCAAGGGGTTCCCATGAACCCTAAGAGAATAAAGGTCATTCCTGAGTGGCCCACTCCACCAAGTATAAGAAAAATTTGGGGCTTCCATGACTTAACAAACTTTTACAAAAGGTTTGTCTCATATTTTTCTATACTTGTAGCAGCACTCATTGAGTTGGTGAGGAACCATGTTCCTTCATGGGAAGATGCCCAGGAAATTGGTTTTCAAACCTTACCTTACTTCAACATACTAAACACCACTAATACATATGTTTTTGTTCTTTTAACAGGTGTCGAGGGAAGGAGCCCAGAGTATGAAGAACCTTGGGATTTGAGGTCAAATCTTTTCCAAGGTGGATGGAATGATGCAATCCTACCCCGCAAGGGCATTGGATAGAAGACTCCAAGTAGATTGGGCTAGAGATCCAAGGGAAGGCCCTAGGGTTCTCATGAGCCTTAGGGTAGATTTCGAGCCCATGGGCTAAGTATGAGCCCGCTTATCTTTGTAAATATTAGAATAGGTTTTTCCTTTGTTTGGGCCTTGTATTTTGGCCATTCTAGTAGTATAGGGTTTTAGCCTTGTATTTCGGGGCATTTTGAGTAGCCTTTGTAGTAGGGAATTTTTTTGTATTTTCTTGTTTTTTGGCATATGGGTGAGCTTAGCTATTATAGGGGGTGTGTAGCTAAGCTCTAGCTTCTCATCTCAAGGAGGTGAACTTAGCTATTAGAGAGGTGTGTGTAGCTAAGCTTTAGCTTCTTTAGGAATCTTCTTAAGGAAGCTTCTCAAGGAGGTGAGCTTAGTTATGAGAGGGGTATGTGTAGCTAAGCTCTAGCTTCTCGAGGAAGTTTTCTCAAAGAAGCTTCTCAAGGAAGTTTTCTCAAGAAAGCTTCTCAAGGAAGCTACCTAGTCTATAAATAGAAGCATGTGTAACACTTATTGTAACTTTGATGAATGAGAGTCTTGTGAGACACAACTCAAAGTTCAACTTCTTTCCCTTTTTCTTCCTTCAATTTCGTGCTCCCCCCTCTCTCTTTCTCTCCCTCTTTTGTTTCCTCCATTGAAGCATCCTCTCCAAGCTTCTTATCCAAGGCTCATCTTGGTGGTGAAGCTCCTTCTTCCATAGCTTATTCCCTAGTGGATGGTGCCTCCTCTCACCTCTTCTCCTTTGTCTTCCGCTGCATCTCCATGGTGGAAAATCACCATTAAAGGACCTTATTGAAGCTCAAAGATCCATCCTCCATAGAAGCCCCACAAGCAAGCTTCCATCACTACTGGCTGGATGGACAGAACTCGGACATTTTTATGGACTCGTTGCAAATCATCAAGTGACCATGACTCATTTTGGATAGAGTATTTTCTTCCTCACCATCTTCAAAAGTTGCTCTGAACCAAAAGTTTATCCTAAATGGCACTCCTTGCACTGCCAAGTTACTAACTCAATCACTTTTAAAGTCCTACTGAGTGAATAGAAAGTGACTAGCAGTATTTTGGTGAGTAATTAAGCACTCCTCTGTCTGTCAAATTTTAAAATCATATACATATCTAATATGAATTTAATGTTAATTTTAGAATGTGCCGAGTACCATGTACTCATTTATGAAAGTTGCAGGATTCACCCATCTAAATTTGGATGGGATTACGGAGTGCAGAATTATTTATAATCATTGGAAGAAGACTGCAAAAATTGGAAATGGATGGAGGACTTTTGCACAATCACAAAATTCGCAAGCTGGAACTCAAATTATATTTGAGTTCCTAGATGCAACTTCTAACTTTGTTTTATTTTGAATTTGTTTGTAATTAAAGTACATTATGCTATACTATTATCAATTAGTAAATTTTTGTTTATAAGTTTTGGTGGTATATTTTGTGGGAATTGGAACATCCTGAACACATTTGTGGTATACTTTGTTTATAAATGTTTATAAATATTCTTGGTGCATGGTATATTTTGTTTATAAATGTTTATAAGTATTCTTGGTGCACGGTATATTTTGGTGCATGGCTTATTTTATGCGTACTTTAAAACATTGAATGATAAGTTGTGATATGAATAATTATAGGTTGGTAATTAAAACATATAGAATATTAAAAAAATCCAAAAAACAACATCGGTTATTAGAAAAACCGATGTTGTTTTTTCCTGACAACATCGGTTTTTCAAAAAATCGATGTTGATGAGAAGAAAACAACATCGACTTTTATAAAAATCAATGTTGTTTTTTGGTAAAACAACATTAGTTTTAAAAAAAAAAAACGATGTTGATTTTGATACTTTAATGTCAGTGGTTTCAACATCGGTTAATAACCAATGTTGAAAGTCTTTAATAACCGATATAAAAAGCCTATTTTCTAGTAGTGTCAAAGCAACTTCGTCACTTTCGTGTACCCATTAGACGACAACCCTTTCGGGTTTAGGGCTTCCTTAGGGACCAATTCACTTTGTGTCACCTCCTTAACTCATAGAATGCTCGAAAAATCTATTAATTGATTTGATTGTGACTTGCTTTGCAAAACCAAAACAAGATAACTCAAAGGCTTGATCAGAGGATTTGACTTCCTTTAGACAAGACAATAACTATTGGGTGCCATCTCGAGGCTTACAAAATTTTGTTACAAAGGCTCCTTTAATGAAAGTTGTTATTTTTTCTACCACATCAGCATCTAGTAATAGTGAGGACAATTCTCGATATAGTGAGTCTTCATTCCTTGCAAATGATCTATCCTCTTCAATCTTCATGCTCTTTGGACCTAATCTCGTTGTTGCAGGTTCTTGCTCGTGTTCTTGGTCTCAAACTAAGGGTTTGTTGTGGTGAGTCTTCACACTCTTTTGAAATAACATATATCGCACTAGAAGGCGGGGGGTTAAATAGTGTGTTAGATAAAAATAAAAATAAAATCGCAAGGGATGTAATTTTCTCAAGCAAAAATGTCAAGAACTAAGTTTCAAGTGTATTATTCAATGAACAGAAAAACAAATTTGTTAAAAAAAATTCACTATTGTCCAATTCTATAAAAAAAGATATTATCACAAAGGTGTACACCAAATGCAAATTGAAAAAAATGATGGAACTCACCAACCAAGAGGGGGGTGAGGGGTAAATTGGTTTTGAAATCAAATCAAACTTAAAAACAGAGTTTTAAAAAAACTTTTGATACCAAGGATCGTATCAAAAACAAAGTTTTGACAAAAATCAACATGTAATCAATCACCCTTACACAAAATCCTATTGTTAAAGTTCTTTTGAAAAAGAAGTTTCTTTAAAGTCAACAAATTGATCAAGAATACAATGAGAGAAAGATAAGATCAAGAGAAGAAGTGCACTAATTTTTATTCTGGTTCTATATCTCTAGAGAAGCTACTTCAGTTATCTAATTCAATCCGAATTATATTTCCACCATGCACTTTGATTTCTTACAAGCAATCACAATTAATCTTAGTTCCTACCTAGAAAAAGAGACTAAGGTACCCAACCCTAGGGTCCTTTTTGAATAAGAGCCTAAGAGACACCTACCCTTAGCCCAAACTAGAAATTCTTATTCTAGCATCTTTCAGATACTCATGCATATGCTAAACAACATGTAAAAACATATGAAAACTTAAGTCAAGGAGAGACACAGCCTGGTCATTCAAATGCAAGAACCAATGTTTGATTAAATGGATCTCTTATTGATCTCACAAGATGTTAACGACTCTTACCTTCAACACTTCAAAAATCAATACTAGAATCTGTGAGTCACCCAAACTCATTCTAAAACACTTATTCTCATTCGTTGAAAGTGAGAACACAAGGTGACTATTTATAGAGAAAACAGTTATAACTGCTTGTAATCGATTAAATTTCTAATGTAATCGATTATTTCAAAGAAGTAATCAATTAGATTATCATTTTAATCGATTAAAGTGTTCTTCGTGAAACCTTGATCACTTCTGGGAACACTTCCAAGAACAAAGTAATCGATTACGATCACCTGGTAATTGATTAAAGCAGAGACTCATGAAAACTAGACATCGTATCAACTGAACTAAGTAATCAATTATAAATAGTTGGTAATTGATTAAACCAAAACAAGGATCTCTCTGCAAGCTTCTCAAAAGACTTGTGCAATCAATTATGAATATCTTGGTAATCAATTAAAACAGAGAGTTTAATGCACTGAACAAGTTTCTAACTTTAGAAACAATCTCCCTACCTCTACATTATGATGCATGATGTACATATGGAAAGATAAAGACTAAGATACAACAATCAATACAAATGTCAGTTAATGAGTTGGGCATGTAAAAAGGAAAAACTTCTTCAAGCTTGAAAGCTTTATCTTCATGTAGCTCTCCCTATCTCTAACAAAAACTTGTGTGTCTAAGTGTGTTAGGATATGCACAAGAGAATACAATTTAAATACCTTAAGAGAGAAGCAAAAACACTCAATTTTATATTGGTTCACTTAATCTGAGCTACATCCAGTTCTATTTCACAATCATATGAAGGATTCTACTAATCATAATTCACTCCTAGAAAATGATGAATAGAAACCAAAATGAGCAACCAACAAAAGTGGGTGACCAATAGAGACTAAAAATATCATTTGTTATTTGCCCAAATCAGTGATTGTATTGGCGATCAAGTTTTTTGATTAACCGACAAAAGTGAGTGTTTTTTTATATGAATCTTTATAACATTTCAGTTTTGCTTAACCGATGTAGTTTTTACAAACACCGTTCTGTTGTGGTGGAGAAGCATGGGAGGGTTAAGATTCATGCACTCTTTTCTCTCTTCTTTGTCTTCACCTTCTTTGGCACGCAATACCGTTTCCTGTTTAAGTTTCTTATGCCTTCCTTCAAACAATTATGAATTATCCTTCCAATTTTCAAAGTGTTAGTTTTTAATCTGTGAAATTAGAGAATAATACTCTGAATTTCGGCAATATCCTTTTTCTTCTATCCATTAAGTGGCATGTTCTATAATCAGTGCTTAATTTTTTATTTTTAGTAAGAGAATTGATTTAGAGGAATTTGATTCCAGAGAACTAGCAGCAGCCATAGAACAAATAAAAAACAAAACAAAAAGGGAAAACAAAAAGAGAGTGTGTGATAAATTAATTTGAAATCTTTCTCAAATGAGATTCCGATTGATCGACAAACAAAAAGGCAAGAAGGCAAAGAAAAATTAATTTGAAATTCTTCTCAAGTGGGTCAGAAAGGAAAGAAGGAAGGAGATATATGGAAATTGAAAATCAGGTGACTTGTTAAAATTAATTTCTAATCTCAATCATTGAAATTTTTTAACTGTATGGTTAAAATTAATTCTTTTTATTTCTCATTTGAAATATCTCTTATATATAAATTAAATTTCTATTTTTATTTTTTTTTAAATTATCAATAACTAAAAATAACAAATCCATCATTTTCATAGTGTTGGGGAATCTATTCGTTAAATTAAATACTAACTGTTAAGATTTTGTCTCACTTCATGAGACAATTAATAGTCAGTTAATTTTCAAACTTATCCTTTCTCTTGCTGAACTTTAGGTTTAAATTGTAAACACCGTTGTAAATGCTTTGGCCTTTAAGGGTATGTAGTATGGTGGACTAGGCAGACTTCAATGTAGGGACAATTTATGGGTGACTTAGGGTATTAATTAATATGTTTGTTACCTGAAAATATCTTCTACCTGTTACCTAAAACCAGCCTAACTGAATGTGCCCGTGGTAGCAGACGCGTAGGGCAAGTATTAACCAAATCGAACTCCAAACAGAACAAATATTATATGTAAAAAATTATAATCCACAAAGGTTTTATTTATTAGGTCTAATGTATGGCGTGACTGAAATAATAATTAAAGTGATCAATTATCCAATAACTAGACAGTGCGAAATGATCCTCCATACTCCCAAATTAGTTATTGTTGTCGTACCAAGATTGCTTTTGAAGATAATCGATTATAGTCTTGTCCACCTGGAAAGCTTTGGTGAGAACCTCAGAAGAAATAGGCGGATTAGCTTTAAACAAAGCATTTGCAATAGTGATAGCTCCTGGATTTTGACTGCTAAGGCCAGCAATGGCAACAGCATTGCCATATCCCACATTCAATTGGAAATGAATCAGACCAATTGGGAACACAAACACATCACCCTTGTTCAGCACTTTGGTGAAGAGGCGATTTCCATCTTGATTGGAAGTCACAAATCCAACATAAAGAGTACCCTCAAGGACTATAAGGATCTCGGTGCCGCGAGGGTGAGTGTGGGGAGCGTTCAAACCCTTTGGTGCAAAATCTATGCGAGCCAAAGCTATGCCAAGCGTGTTTAGTCCCGGTAGTTGATCAACAAACACCTGAGTCACGTTTGAACCTACTGGGTTGTCAGTCTTCCCCGGTTCTACATGTCTGAAGAAATCTTCAGCTTTGACAAGCTTAGGGTCCTTGCAAAATTTCCCGTTCACAAACACTACAAATACAAGGCAAAAGGTCTTAATTAATAAAAATCATCAATCACAATAATTCTAGACAACGTCTATATATATGATGCCAATGGTATAAGGATTAATGTTTTTACATACCACCATCTTTTTCTTTGGCTGCCACACAGAAATCTTGCAGAGGACTAGGATCATAGGCAGAGACAAGAGAGGATGTCAAAGCCAAGATGGCAACAAGGAAGTACACAACTTTCATTGTTTTTCCTTAGTAATACACTCTTAAACAATTGTGCTATATGTAATTGCTTGTGATGATTGAATTGTGATTTATGTAGAGCTTGCTGATTGCTATTTATAAGTATGAAGCATTGAATTGGTTTGCATTTTATCTTGACCGTAATTAATTATTTATTTGATGAGGAATCATTCCTTAACAACTACATGCGTGCCTAATCAATGTCTAGACGTAGTAGTAGACGCTCTACAGGAAAAAGCAAGTGTTTCGTACCTCGTCTATTTTATTATTTTATAATGGGAAGCCTTTTAATTCAATCACAGATCAGTTTAGACTGTGTCTCAGTTTCATAGACTTAGTGATAACTGTTTTATTAAATATTTAAAATATTACTTCATTTATTAACTAATCTTTTTTTAGCTTGAGGAACTGTTACAAGTTTAAACATGGTCACCAGAGGTAGTAGGTGGAAAATTGATATTTTATGAAGGTATTAGAGACTATTTCTGATTGGTCCTGCCCACAATTAATCAAAGACTCAGATTATTGCAACCCGAAATTATATTAATTGTTGGTGTCGTGTGACTTGTTTTCATATACAACTAAAGTAATCCAATGACATAGAAATGTTCGAAGATATGAACGTACAGCGGAATATATTAAATGTTAGATATATAACTTTTGACTTTGAACGACCTGCTGGAATTGCTTCGGGGCTTAGTTTTAATAAATAATTTCCCGTGGAGATAGAAAACTTTCAAACTGAAACAGAATAGTATTTTAGTTTTTATTTATTTTGGATAGGTAAACCCAACCTTAAAGGAAATAGTTGTAGTAGGAAATAACTAAGTCATTGAATAAATAGTCACCTTGTTTTTTTTTATAGGACCACCTTCGTTCTTACATCGATAATGTAATTTTTGAAAAAAATAAAAATTCTGGTTTAGTCTTAAATGTATAAAAAAAGGTGATGATTACGTCCTACCATACAACTTATTTTTAAATTTGCCACTAAACTTTATAATTTATTGTCAAATTATTCCTTAAATTTTATAATTTAATGTTAAATTGGTACGCATATTATATCTTAAGGACAGAATGATCCACAAAACTTAATGACGATACATAATTATTACACTTTTTTCACATTCAGAAATTAATTCAGAATTTTTGTTATTTCGGATATTTATTTATCACCGCTTTACACTTTAGAGAAGAAAGTAGCCATTCATTCATCTCAATTTATGAATGAGTCCTGGATACAAATCAAGGGATACAAAGATAACTGAAGGAGGGATTTTTCTCAATCCTGGTACTCTTTGTCAACTTGGCATTATTCCATACTTGTTTTCTTGTCTAAAATGGAATCATGTTTCCATTGCTTTATTTGATCAAGCATAACTTTTGAATTTTATACCCGATTTCAGGGTGTAATATGTCTATGTCATATAACTTTGAGAGAAATGCATGACAAGTACTCAAGGGGACTTGGTCCAACATTTTTTTCCAAAAACACCTTTTCTTATATGGAAAAATTGACTTTAAAGATTTGGGGGTAAAAATATCATTTTAGAGGTTGGGTATTGCAAATTTTAATCAGTTACTGATTTTGCGGTCACCCTTAAGGGAGACTAATTAATCAGCCATCATATGTACCCCTTTTACTATCCATAAACAAATACACACCGTCTCATTTCGTCTTTCCCTCTAAATCACTAAACCAAAGTCACTCTAAAATGTGAAAATGTTTTGTTTCCTTCAACATCACAAAACCCCCTTCCACTCTCGCCTCCAACTTTCGTCTAATGTTTCCGTAGAAGCTCACGAATCTCACTTTCACTCTCATGCTCCACTCTAGTAACCCTCTCGCACCCATTCCCATTTTGTATTCTGGGTTTGGATGAATGGGAACCCACTACAACAAATCTGTTAAATAATGGAGGTTATTTTTTCGTTTAGTGGAGGTTTTTACCCTCCGCAAAATAAATTACGGAGGTTTTCAAAAACCTCCGCAGTTAGATTCGCCACAAGCAAT
Source organism: Glycine max (assembly GCF_000004515.6). Taxonomy (NCBI): domain Eukaryota; kingdom Viridiplantae; phylum Streptophyta; class Magnoliopsida; order Fabales; family Fabaceae; genus Glycine; species Glycine max. Next base: position 12,013,003 of record NC_038255.2, read on the forward strand.
TAGCGGCGGTTTTCAAAAACCTCTAGTATCGAGAACATTTTGCAGAGGTTTTTTTGTAGAGGTTTTAAACCTACACTAACTGTGGAGGTTTTTTAAAGGAGGTTTTTAAACCTACGCTAACTGTGGAGGTTTATTGGAAGAGGTTTTTATACCTACACTAAATATGGAGGTTTTTTGTAGGAGGTTTTAAACCTATGCTAAATGCGGAGGTTTATTAAAAGAGGTTTTAAAACTATACTATGAAGGGGTTTTTTTTAAATCATGCTAGCAATAGATGTTTTACAATTGATTTTCTAATTCTCCTTATTTTCTGGTATATAATGATTTTGTATACTCATTTTAGTTTCATAATCTACATGTATTATAATTTTTCATTTTCTTATGATATCGATAAAAAAATTTAATAAAAAAACTCATAATGAGGACGTAGAAATTATATTTCAATAACCAAAATAATAGCATATAGTTCAAAGATTTATAATTCAAATTTCTATTGTAAATCAAAGTATGACATAAAATCCATAACAAAGTAATATTAGTATTGTACTAAACTTTAAATCCAAAATACATTATAAGCAAACTAAGGGTTGCTAGCACCAGAAGATCCTCTTGCATCCAAAGGTGTATTAGGAACACTTGAAGCATCATTTGGCTGAAATAAGAAAAGAAAAACCACTTAGTCACATATACTATATACAAGGGTGTATCACACATACTAAATCATAATGACCATCAATAAAAATAATCAATTCTAAACAATTGTTTTAATATTCTAAACTTATGCATGGTTATTACCTTGGTCATGTATGTTTACTTAAAGACCTAACTTGAGATAAAGAGTATTAAGAGCTAGCCAAAATGAATAAAATTTTACCTTAATATTGTTGATTAACTATAAAATCTATCTACAAAACTCTAAATTAATTAGCTTAATAAACACACATACCAATTACAAAATATATTTCCTAACTAATATGCATGAATAAATTAATAAACTATAGACATATGTAAAACAGTTTTAAGAGTACATTGTGTATTATACTAACAAGTTTTAGGATACCTCACATATACATAATGATGTATGCATATTAATTACTTACATGTGTTTGATCAGGAGTGAAATAACTAGCTAATTCTTCAGGGATCCTTCCTTCCTTCATTATCATGTAGGCCTTAAAAGCTGATTCTAAATTGTTGTATTTCTCTTGCCATTGGTTTGAAGATGGAAAGGCAACACCAGATGAAGAAGAGCTCAGACTAGAAGCTCGAAGTCTTGTGTTCCTGAATGTATTAGAAGGAACAACTCCTAATCCCATGCATCGCACTCTCCCAGAGTGCTCTAACCCTAACACTCTACCAACAGCATCAAGAGGAGAAACTTCAGATTCATCAACTATGCTTTGAGTCAATCCTACTTCAATTTGTTCCTGCAAACATGTAATAAAAGGAATTACAAAAGTTTTAAGATTAAGCACAATCCTTGAAAACAATGTTACTAAAGAAAAACATACCGCTATAGTCTTTGCTGCTTCATTTACAAATGATCCATCTTTCCTTTTATGAGTTTCAATATATAATTGTCCACGACTTGGTAGCTTCCCAGTTTCTAACAACTAAGATAAATAAAGAGTAAGTAAACATTGAACTTCTTTAATTAGTAAAAGTTAACATTTAGTGTCATTACCAACTCATTTCTTCTTCTAGGATTAGCTTTGGATCCACCAGTGTGTGGAATAACTTGCTTGCTTCGAATTTCTTTATTTCTCCTACAAAGTTCCTACATGCAAAGCAATTTCAAGTTTACAACTTGTAATAGTAATCATATAATTAGCTATAAAAACAATTCAATAATTAAAACAATCTAATTGTACCAATGTTGATGGTTTATGACGATAATGAACAAAACGAGCCCATTGATCTTTATCTATGCCTATCGGCACATTTTTTATGATTTCATCTCTTGTTTTGGTTGGATCGTTGAATTCATTCCATAAGCTTTGCCTATTTGCAGCCCATTTTCTTCCCATACTTAATTTGCAATACCGTTTTGCACCAGCTTCATTAATCTTAAAATAAAATCGAGGCTAAAAAAAAAGACAAATTTATCAAATATATCATATGCAAAATAATATATATATATATATATATATATATATATATATATATATATATATATGAAAAATAGTAAAGATAGGGTTTCTAAGTGGTGTAGATATAAAAAGTTATATATAACTAATTGACATACCTTTAAAATTGTTTCAAAGCAATCATCAAAATAAGCTTTAGGTACGCCTGAAGGTCCAGACCATCTATCATAATCCATAGGAAATAATTTGCAATCAGCTGCTAGTGTTCCAAGAAATCCTGCAAGCAAGGCTTGTGCTTCACCAATTGCTTGGCCTTGGTCATCAAAATTCACAATGATGCGTAACTCCCTAGGTAAGCTATTGACTCCCCTAACTTTCACCTTAATCTTCTTGATCATTTCTTCAGAGTCTTTAACAATAAAAGAATTTCTCAATAAGAAAATGTAATATACTTCATATGATGATAATTACAAAAATAAAAATAAAATACAATACTTGTATACCTATTGCCTCAACAGTCCAACAGTGTGTAGACTCACGCCCAACATGACGTCTAGTTGTTTCATCTTCTTGTGGATCTTCAGATGTTGATACATGAGAAAGAGGGACATTACCAGTTGGGACTTCAGGAGCTTGTGTGGAATCACTTGGTGGGGAAGAAATTTCAGGATTCATTGCTGGAACTTCAGATGTTGATTCATGAGAAAGAGGGACATTACCAGTTGGGACTTCAGGAGCTTGTGTGGAATCACTTGGTGAGGGACATTGTGGTTGAGGTGCTGATTTTTGTGGATTTCTAAAACGCTTCACCTTTGGCATGACTACATATTCATGACAACAATATTAAGAGAAAAATAAATAAAGAATAATAAAATTTAAGATGACATACTATCAAAATTAAAACAAGATTAAAATAATTAATAAATGAAATAATAACAACATTTATAAGTCAATCAACTATATCATATTTAGGCAAGTGTGAATTTCTTACTATTTTAGGAGTTACAATTCAATCAACTATATCATCATTTAGATGGTTTGTAGCCAATTGTACATATTGATCATCAAGCCTAGAAAATTGTTCAAGTTGTTGCTCTTGATGGCTCATTTTCATATGCATTTTCTTCTACTTCTTCTCCCATGTCATATAAATCTCTTGGCTTTATGTGTACAACAACACTCCATCCTTCATTGACTACATCATCTACATAATACACCATTTGTGCTTGAGATGCTTCAATGTATGGTTCATGTTCTTCACGATCACCAATATGAATCAATCTATCAAAGTTAACACAATTAAAATTCCAACAATCCTTTTTATACCCTCTATCTCGTGTAGTATCAGCCCATTTACATTTAAAAAGAATAACAGAGAATCGACCATAGTAGTTAATCTCAATGATATCTTCCAACTTCCCATAATAAGGTAAATCTGCTTGCCTTAAGTTGCCATCAACGCTACTTGAAACACATGATGTGTTAGATGTTAAGAAAACACCACTGTTTTGTGTTTTTAATCCTTCTTCTCGAGCCAAGGTTCGAAATTTGAACCCATTAATATTATATGCAGTAAATCTTGTTGCATTGTCCAAGGGTCCTCGTGCTAAAAACTTTAGATCAGTAGACATTTCATTCATTGTATCTGGATTCATAATCTAAAAAAATTGGAAGTTAGAGTTTGAAACAAAGACGATAAAAAAATCTCTATCCACTAAATGACTACTCACCCGCTTTCTAAACCAATCAACAAACTCTTTATTGACTTTTTTCTCTATCTCTGTAGACGAAGGTCTTCTTCCTCTTGAACTCCTTTTTATGAATTCTCTAAATTCACTACATAAATTAATTATTATAATCAATACACATGACTATTATTTATAAGTAGTATAACAATAAAAGTTTATGTCACTTTACTTACTCCACAAATGGTGTGACTATAGTGCAATTAAGGAGCACATATCGATGAGCTTGCAATTTTTGCATTGGAGTTAAAGTGAACATTGAACAAGCTCCTACTGGTTTTCCAATTTGTGGGAAGATAGAGGACACAAAAAAAGTCTCATTATCAATTGGGTTATCACAAACACGTTTAGGTCTATTGAACCTTGTCTCGATATCTTCAATGTACCGAGAACAAAAGGTAAGAGACTCTTCAGCTAAATACCCCTCAGCTATGGATCCTTCAGGTTGTGCCTTGTTTCTCACAAAGGATTTTAAGTGACCTAATTCCCTATAGAAATAACTAACAATTAAAGAGTGTACAAGTAAGATATTTGTAATATAACATCATAAATTTAAATTATTTAAATCTTTACCTCTCTACTGGATACATATATCGATAATGCACTGGGCCTCCAAGTTTTGCTTCCTCTATAAGATGAACAGTTAAATGAACCATAACTGTGAAGAATGATGGAGGGAATAACATTTCTAAGTGGCATAGTGTAACCACAATGCGATCTTGGAGCAACTGAAGTTCTGGAAGATTTAAAGTTTTACCACAAAGTATTCTAAAAAAAGAACAGAACTCCACTAAGACAGAAGTCACATGGTCTGGCAACAAGTTACGAATTGCTAGTGGTAGCAATTGTTCCATAATAATATGACAATCGTGACTTTTTAACCCAGATATTTTATTAAGTTTCTCATCAATACATCTGGAAATGTTACTTGAGTAACCATCTGGTACTGTAATAGTCTTCAAAGTTTTCAAAAATAACTTTTTGGTACCACGTGTTAGTGAAAACAAAGCAAGGTGATACTTTCCATTATCATCTGGCCAAAGATCAGGCCTTAAGCCCATTTCTTTTAAGTCTTTTCTAGCATTAAGGTTGTCTTTTGATTTATCCTTCTCATGGAGCAATGTATACATGACATTGTCGCATACATTTTTTTCAATATGCATAAAATCTAGATTATGTCGTAACAAGTTAGACTCCCAATATGGAAGTTCAAAGAATATGCTTCTTTTATTCCACTGTGTGACTTCTTGTCTAGATCTTTTTCTTGTTCCATTTTGAATAGCTCCAATTCCAAATGTAGTATTAATATGTTCCACTTGTCGAAAAATGTCAGATCCAGATAATTTTAATGGTGGGTTTCGTTCTTCTATGCTTCCATCAAAGCGAACACGGTTCAATCTAAATTTATGATTTCTACTTAGAAAACGACGATGCCCCATAAAACACCACTTGTTACAATTTCGAAGGCGACAAGGTTCCGCATCTAAATTGCAAGTTGGGCAAGCCAATCCTGTGTGTATGTTCCAACCAGATAAGATGCCTAAGCCAGGAAAGTCACTAATTGTCCATATAAGAGCTGCTCGCATTCTAAAGTTTTCATTTAAGGATGAGTCATAGGTGTCCACACCACTCCATAGCTCACGTAACTCCTCTACAAGGGGCTTTAGGTACACATCTATGTTATTTCCAGGAGATTGCTTGCCTGGAATGATCATTGATAGAATGAAGGAAGTGTGGTTCATACATATCCAAGGTGGAAGATTATATGGAATTAAGAAAACTGGCCAGATGCTATAGGTAGAACTCAAGGTCCTAGCAGGATTAAAACCATCAGTAGCAAGGCCTAAGCGAACATTTCGAGGATCTGAAGAAAACTCAGGATGGATTAAATCAAATGTCTTCCATGCCTCTCCATCTCTTGGATGCCTTAACAACCCATCTTTATTGTCTTCCAAAACATGCCATCTCATATCTTTTGCAGTCTTACGACATGTGAACAATCTTTGCAATCTTGGTTTCAATGGAAAGTAACGTAAAACCTTTGCAGCTATTTTCTTCTTCTTGTTGGGTTTCCATCTAGATGTACCACAATGCTTACAAGCATCCAAACTTTTTTCATCATCTCCCAAATACAACATGCAATGTTTTGGACAAGCATCTATCTTTTTATAATTAAGACCAAGCTTGTTAATAATTTTCTTTGCCTCATAAATAGAAGGAGGAAACTTTGCTTTTTCAAATGCGTCATTTAACAAATCCAATATCATAGCCATTGCCTTGTCGCTTAATCCACACAAAACTTTTATATGATATAGTTTGATTATAAATTCTAGTTTTGTGTACTTGCTTCCTTCATACAATGTTTGGCTCCCATCATTTAGAAGCTCATAAAAGCCATTATGATCTTCTCTTGGTTCATCATTTACTATTTCATCTTCATTTAATGGTTGTGATGCACCTACATTAGGGTCATGTTGCCTATATTGTTCAAATGCGTCATTGATCATCATTTCCATTGGGTTTTGAGGTTGAACACCACTATCTTGGAAAACATCTTCCACTTGAGAAGATTCTAATGCTTGCTTTTCACCATGAAGATCCCATATAACATAGTTTTGAGGAAATGGTTTATATAGCAAGTGATCTTCAACTATGTCTCTAGTTTGCCATTTCATAAATCCACATTTTGGACATGGTCATCGAATTGTTTCTCCTACAACTCCATTCTTAAAAGCAAAATCTAAGAATTTACTCAAACCAATGGAGTAATCAATTGAGTTTCGGGCCTTTGAAATCCATGACTTATCCATTACAAAAGATACCTAAACAATTTTATTAAAATAATTTATCACACTATGATAATATAACATAGTATAATTTGTATTAAAAAAACTATAAATTAAGAATAATATAAATTATAATATAAATTAAGAAGAAAAACTATAATAATTATTCTAACTAAAAGAATAATTGGTAGGGGAAGAAGCATAACCTAAGATTCAATACCAATTTTTATGTTACAGCTACTACCATATATGTTATAAAATAAGAATAGGTATTTAGAATAAAAACCAATGGAACCAACAAAAAAAATGAATTACAAAAAATTATAATAAATTACACTTGTTAGCTAACTAATAGAGGTCGTAACATAAAAATACTATCATGAAAATGTAATGTACATTGTAAACACATAAAAAAAAATAAAGATTACAATGTTTAATCAAAATAAGAGAGAGATGAAGTACCTTTGAACTTCCAGTAAATGAAAGCAGGGGAATATGTCTTTTGCTATTGCCTAACCAATTTCAGCACCTCTCAAGAACTTCAGCTACAAGCTTTAAAAAAATAAGGAAATTAAGTTAGTATTATATTCGACAAGTTAGTATTATATATATATATATGACCTTAATAGCCAAAAAAGAAAAAGCAAATTAACCACTTATTTTTTGGAGCAAGTGTGCTACAAATCCAAGCTGAAATTGCTTGCATCAATGCCAAATGGAATCAAAAGTATATGCTAATTCCAATGGGAGTTACTTGACATTCAATTTTAGAGTTGGATCTGGCACTACTAATCTGAATAAATCAGTGTATCTAAGCAATTTCAATTTTCACAAACGAAGCCTTCAGTTAGGCAAATTGTATCTAAGCAAATCAGTGTTGTGCCTTTGATGGATCCCAAAAAGGTGGATACTGTTCCACCAGACCCAATCAGTGTCTTTATAAGTCTGGATATATTACATCTATTAAATCCAACATTTTTTCCTAATAAATAACAGTGCCACAACATTGGTGAACCTAACAAACCACAATTATAACCATGACAACATCCATGTTCTTCAATATCCAATGCCCTTAACATTATCTAGTGATTCATATTTTGAGATTTGAAAGTCCAAAATGATAAAAGAATATATATATATATATATATATATATATATATATATATATATATATATATATATATCACTCCATGCTCTGAACAGAACACAACTCCAAAATCTCCAAACACATTCTAGAACTTCATTCCAAGTTCCAATTAGATAGCTAAGGTAATGACTAATACTAATAACATAAACAGTGATTATCACTTCTTCATGACTGACTAGAACATGTTCTTGTTAATGTATCTAATTGAAGACTCAAGAAAATCAGATTTCTCTGGCAACAAACTAACATAATTTATTATTCATTTATGTATAAAGCTTAAATGAAGCTAACATTTTTATGCCCCGGCCATATATATATGCATCTGTATTAGATAATAATAACAATTAATTGATGGGCATTACTCTTTTTCAAAAGCAAAAAAATAATGCACGATTGAGTTTCTTTAGCACAATTTATTATTCAATGGAATTAAACATCAAAGAACGTATCGATGCATGTGCAATCAGACAGCCAATATGAAGAACCCGCAAGTTGAGATGTTCAACAACCAGTTGTGTTTGCCACTATTATTGATAGAGTGATAGTACATTGATGTACCATGGTTTCCAAGCGTAGATAATTCACTGGATACTATTATATTTATTGGACATGTGTGTTTGAGCCTATGTTGAATTGTAATTATCCTTCTTCCACAAGTTATTTCAAAATTGACTGAAGATAAAGCTAGTCACATACCTTACAGGGATTCCAAATTGACTAGAGTACTTCAGTCTTCGCTAAGTGGTCATGGATGTGTTTCTGTAAGGCTTCCCTTGTGTAGATATTTGCATATAATGGAAAAGCAATTGTCTATTAGCTCTCAAACAGGTACTAGCTCAATTAAAATTCCAAGTTCACAAAATACTTAATGGAAAAGCAAATTATGGAATTGCAGTAACAAGATAGGTGCATTGTCTATTAACAATGGAATTTATAAGAATAAGGTTTTGCTCTCTCAACTAAATATCATATCCATGGGAAATTGACAAATCAAGGTATAAATTATGAAAGACACCATGCCAACAAATATGGCCCTGTGTCAGGAAAAATGTATTTACATTTGAGTATCATGAAGCTCCTAGTAAGAGGGACGTCGTTGGGCTAGGCCATGCTATCAAATCAAAGGCTCAAAAGCAACTGGGCCAATTTGGCCTGACCTGACCTGGAGGGCTAGATGGGCCAGTGAAATTTAGGCCTGAAAGCTACTAGGTCAATTGACCTGGTATTATTATTTCCTTTTTTTTCCTTTTAAAATTCATGCAAAATTAAACAAAAAAATGAGCCAATTTAGCCCGGCCAGGTAGGCAAACAGGTCAGGTTGGGCTGACAAAATTTGCCCGTAAGAAATTCGTGCAAGGATGAGCCGACCTGCTTTCCACACTTTGGCCAGCTGGGCCAGTCCATTTGACAGCTCTACTGCTAGTAATTTCCCTTGGTCCTTATGATGCAAATTCTAAAGGAGCAGAGGAAAAAAGGAAGCCAATAATAATAATAATAAAGAGAAGGGAAAAAATTATGGGCACAATGGAAAGAAATATTTAAGTGCCAAAGGGTAGGTAGCCACCTCAAACAAGGTCAGATCAGTCCCACCAGTTATGTTCCAAACAATTCCAGTAGCCCTCTCTATACCAATATCCAGTAAAGGTGATTGGATGGCATTTAATGCAACATCTCTTGCCCTTGATTTTCCTTAAACACAAAAAGAAGCCACGTGATACATTTCAATAATATATGTAGCTCAAAAATTAGAATGCCAAGAAAACAAAAAGTGGTGTAGAAGAGGTAAAAAAATTGTATTATGTTAACCATTACAGCATAATATTAGGAATATCTTCAGAGTTCAGATTACTTTAGAATATATTAGCATATCTTCAGAATATACTGTGAAATCAATTAGTCATGTAAATGAGGAAGCAACCTAAGGAATTGTTTCCTGGTTTATTTCCTTAGTTATTAAGGGTTGGTTATATACTAGTGCTTGTATTAGTGGACTTGGGCTTGTAATAAAACACTAGTACTTGACCCTACTAATAAAAATTAGATCACTGGCTTAGTATTTTGTTTCATATGCTTACACCCTTCATATTGCTTTGTTGGGTATACAAAAAATAGTTATAATGCAATGCCAGCCATGCCCCAAAAATCACTTCATTTGTATAAATCCTTTCCTTTTGGACATGCATGCTGATGAGCCAATATGTACAACCGTCGAACATTTATAGTTTGAGTATCACACAATCACACTACTCTCTACACATTATACAATCTTTTTGTAATCAAAACAGAGGATCAAGAGCTTCTTCAGATTCCAATCACTGCATAATTATGAATCAAATAGAAGATCAAGAATTGGAGGCTACATTGCAGTTTCCATACACATAATACATTGAAGTTTGCTCACCGGGCAAAGTACATTGAAATACGAGCAGCACAAAACAAGGCAAGTTAAATTTGATGACTTTTTTTGGTTGAATCAAAATTTTATTCCTACCAAATGACAATGTACAGCCTGCACACAATACAAAGAACAAGAAACAGCTCCTGATTTTTTTTCTGCATAAGTATAGAAATTTCTCACATTCATCACCACTTCCTCGTTTAGCTTCAAAATTCTTACCAACTCCGTGTGCAATTCTGGAGTATGTTTATCGCTCAAATTTTTAATGGAAAAGAATGAGAGATGTTTTGAATGGTTTTCTTTTTGTTGCGTTGGAAGAATTTCTATGAACCCCGATTTAAAAAGCAATATTTCAATGAACCACAATTTAAAAGGCAATATTTCTATTAATCCCATATTTAAAAGGCAATTGGGAATGCTGAAATTAATCAAATTATAGGATTTTCGGTATTGAAGGAGAAAAATGAGGGAATATAGATTATGTATATTGTGATGGGTTACAAGGTGATACAAATCATAAAGCACTACCCCTTATTAGTGTATTGGCTTAGGTCCTAACTCTATCCCTCAAAATTTTGTAATTTGAGTTCTGCCCAAGCTTTATTAGGACTAGATTGAAGTTTGAATACTTACAATAGAATTCTGCTGTATCAGGTAGTCCTGTGGCCTTAAAATCATAGATGCACCGCCAGCAAAGTTCAGACTTGAGGAAAAACGTCAGTGACACTGAACACAATACAAATAAAAGAAGTTAGGAAAATAGAGTATCGAGATGATCTATTTTTTAGCACTCAATTAGCAAAAGGAGGATGGACTGAAAAAAAGGTCCAGAAAAAGGAGGCATTAAATGTTCAGCCTAACCTGGAGGTGATTAAGTAACACTGATTTCCCCTTGAAACAACCGTGGATACAGATTGTGGAATTGCAGCTGTAATCTGCATTAATGAAAAAAAAACATTTTGCCATTAATATTTGATAAAACTCCAACCTAGAAAAAAGTATGCAACGATCCTTCAAGACCTAGATTCTTGGTCTGAATCTGAGTGACTCTCCCTCCAGAACAGTACACATAAGACCATGAAGGAGGGCCACAAGGGTTTGTGACACCATAACAACCCTTTTCTGAAATCATTCAGAATTCTGAGATCATTCGGGTTTGTGACACCATAACAACCCATTGTGATCATCAGGGTTAAAAACACAAAGATGCTAACTTTCATCATACCCATCATGGTTACCTTAACCCCACAGAGAAAACAAAAATCAAGGTAGAAACTTTCCCATAAAACTCATAACCCCATTTGTGTCAAAGATCGGCATCTGAGTCGTAGGAACAGAATGAGACAGCAACAACAGACCCAGTGGGAAAAGAATAGAACATGTGAGTATAAATGTGCGGTACCGAGAAAGAAAAAAAAAACATGGAATAGTTGCAACCCTAGCGTAGGATGGTTGTTCCGGGAATCAGAAAAGGGAAAAGAAAAAAAAAACAGATACTCTTATCGAAACGAAAAATCGAAGAAGAAAACGAAACAATTAAAGAGCGGAGAAAGGAGAAGAAGAAGAGTGAAGAGAGAATCTTGTACCTGAGTTGAGAGCGGAAGTGAGGGGTGGAATTAGGGGTTGAAGGTTGGGGACAACCAGTACATATTGGGATTTTGTAAATTTTTTAGAGGGAATTTTTTTTTTTTGCCGGGAAAAAATATGATTTTTTTTATTTTAAAGAGAAAAGAGTGAAAAAATAATATTTAATTAGCAGAGGTTATAACCCACCTCCGCAAATTAAGTACAAAAAATTGTAGTTTTTAATAAATTAAGGAGGTTTCTAAAACCTCCGCAAAATAACCTCCATTATTTAACATTTTTTTTGTAGTGACCTGTGCCCCTTCTCATTCTTATCTTATGTGCCTCCACCCACCATAACCTCGCCCCAAACCACCAGCAGCGCATCAAACCGCAATTCTTCTCTCTCACACACTGATTTGGCCACTAAAGTCGTGGAACTAGTAGTAAAAGGGTTAGAGAACGATGATGAAGAGATTACGTTGTTTGTGTCTCTATCTTCAACAGCCTAATTTTTATAACCTCATCTTCGTTGTTCTCTTTCTTTATTTCTCTATTTCTCGTAATATCATGGTGCGTCAACCATGGTGCAGTTTTACATCGGATAAAGTGGAGGAGAAAAAGAGATGTGGAGACACTGAATCCATTTTGGTAAGCACTGAATCTAAATAATATGTTTGTTGTTGCATGTTGTGATTATCTTGGAAGAACTACTAATATATCTATATAAGCACTAAATCTGACTGCATTATTGTTTCTATTATTAGGCATATTAATGGGTTTCTTGATCAAACCGTTCGAACATCTATGTTTCATTTACTCTTCTATTTGGGTTTTTACTACCCTGTTTTTGGTTTGTGGTTTGTGCTTTCCATATTTCTTGTTGGGAAATATTTGAGAAATACTATTTAGATAGGGAAGTTTAGATCATAGAATGAGAAAAGATATCGCATAAATTGTTAAATTTATTGCAAATAACGAAATTTGGAATGAAAGGAGTTAAATACACTCTCAAGCTCTTTGAATGTAAAACATAAATCTCATTATAAAGGAGAAAACAACTAACTGTCCAACTAGAAAACTGTTAGAAAAGCAAATAAGAAAAAGAAAACAATTACAATTACTACACAAGCTATGTTAATGAACCACTAGACTGAACACTCCTTTCTACGTGACTAGATAATCCATGAATGAAGTGGTATCAACTTTCTGGATTTCGAGCCTCTTCTCAACATGGATAAAGTGGTATCTGATGTCAATGTGTTGAGTCTTCTCATGATGGAATTGATCCTTAGCTAAACATATTTGATGAAATCCTCCCTGGGAAGGGACTAGTCACCAGAGCCATGAGCAAGAGGTTCCAAGAGGGTTGGACTAGAGCTGCTGAAGAAGACCATAGGGTTCTCATGAACCTGAAGGTAGATTTCTGAGCCCATGGGTCAAGGTTGGGTCCATTTTTCTTTGTAAATATTAGAATAAGTTTTCCTTCTTTTGTGCCTTGTATTTTGGTCATTTTAGATTTGTAGGGTACCCTACAAATTAAGGGTACAAGTTAAGGGTACCCTATTAGTATAAGGTTTCAGCCTTGTATTTTAGGGCATTTTGAGTAGTCTTTGTAGTAGGAACTTTTTTGTATTTTCATGTATTTTGGCATGGGGTGAGCTTAGCTATTGGAGGGGTGTGAGTTGCCCCCCTCTAGCTTCTCAAGAAAGCTTTCTTCCTTGCTTCCCAAGGAAGCTACCTTCCTTGCTTCTCAAGGAAGCTTCCCATGTGCTAGGCTATAAATAAAAACATGCGTAACACTTTTCGTAACTTTGATAAATGAAAAACTTATGAGAAACAATTCAAAGTTCAACTTCTCTCTCTAATCTCCTTCAATTCCCACACCTCGCCCCCCCCCCCCCCCCTCTCTCTCTCTCTCTCATATTCTCTTCTTCCATTGAAGCTTCCTCTTTAAGCTTCTTATCCAAGCCACTCTCTTGGTGGTGAAGCTTCTCCTTCCATGGCTTATTCTCTAGTGGATGACGTCTCCTCTAACCTCTTCTCCTTTATCTTTCGCTGCAATTCCATGGCTAAAAATCACTATTGAAGGACCTTATTGAAGCTCAAAGATTCAGCCTCTATAGAAGCTTCATAAGCAAGCTTCCAACAAGTGGTATCAAAGCACAAGAGCTTCAAGTAGGTGCTCCTTAAACCTCCACTAATTTTCAGCTTTACTTTCTCCTCCATTGTTGTTTCTTCGTTTCTCTCCATGTATCTCTTCCCATGTCTTGTGCTGAATGTTGTTAACATAATTTTTTAGAAGTTCCACCGATTAAGCTTACTATAGAAGCTAGATTTGATTTTCTATGGTTCAAATTCCTTGTTCTTGTTCTTGAACCATGAATTGTGTTGAGTTTAGGTTCCTTTGAGTTTTATATTGTCAATTTTTTTGGCTGAAACCTAAACCATAAAATTCTTACAAAAATATTAAAGTAGAAGAAAACCTCAAAAATCTAGAATGACATATTCACCTATTTTAGTTTTGTCATAAAAGTCATGTCTAGTCATGAAACTTGTCACATAAGATTCCTTATGTTGTGTTGAATTTTATTTTTCTTGTTTCTTTGTCTAACTCATTTGTTCAGGAGTGTATGAAATTTTTTTAGCCTATAATTTGATTTGAGTCAAATCTTGCATGTTAATTAGTCCTTAACATGTTCATGCATAATTCTTAGAGAGTCTTCGATTGTGAACCTTTTCTTGAACTTTTAGGTTTCCTTATGATTGTGTCTATTGTGAATTTGAGTTTTGGTGATTGAATTGTTGGCTGAAATTTTGATCCTAAGTGAATGTTGAACTCCTAAAGCTGTGGTAAATAGGCCTAGTGAATTTAACATACATAAGAAAGTTGAAAGTAAACCAAAGGAAATCAATATACCATGCTTAAAAAATTCAAAGTCTGAAATCGTTGGTGCTGGCAGCTTGAACATACGAACTTATAAAAATTGCTGGGAATTTGTCACTGTGAATTTTGAGCTGAACTTTTTACTGAATTTCCTTGGCATATAGAAAAAAATTATATAAAAAGAACCAAGTGATTTGGATAAAATAAAAAAATAAGAAAAATCATACAAGTTGACAGGAAAAATAAAAAGAAGTGAGAATGGAAGTGTGCTGGCTGTTTTGGCTCAAAATTTGTTCCTTATGGAAAATTCATATAATAAGTAGAGGCCTAAATATGTTCTTGGTCCTTTTAAGTTTGTGTTTTTTGATATTTGGTCATTGCGTTCATTTTTATAATTTTAGTCCTTATAATAAGTTTATGCTTTTCCAATTTTGGTTCCTATCAGTTTTTTGCTCATTTTTAATCCTTGTAAGTTTATGTTTTTCAAAAATGAACAAAATATCTTACAGTAGGAACAAAAAATGAGCACAATATCTTACAGAAACAAAAATTGAAAAAGAGCGACCAAGGACTAAAATTAGAAAAATGAACTTACAGGAACCAAAAAAATATTAATTTACAGGGACCAAAAGCATATTTAGGCCTAAAGTAGACTTGAGAATCTATTCAAAGAAGTTTAAACTATTTCTAGAAAGATGTTTTAAACTATTTATCTTTTAAAGAAGTTTTCAAAATTTTAATTTGTTACAAAATAAGCCTCTTACTTTTTTGTTATTAGTCTTCCTTTACTTTTTAACTTTCTTTTTCAATATCCCTTGTATCTCTCACTTAAAACAATCGTATTTGAGTCAAATAGGATAAATATGAACAAGAATTCCTTTTTAAAATATTGACAAAATAATTTACTGGAAAATTAAATTATTGAGTGACTAACGAGGGGAAAGAAATTAAAGGACCGATATCATGATATTTTTAAATGTCTAGATACCAAATATAATAACCATAGGTATGTACGTAAGGGTCATAGCTTGTACACCATTGGTTTAACCAATAATCAGGATGTGCCACAAGCCTTAAAACAAGTAGAGCATTCAATGTGGTTTTTTTCCTAGCCTAATCTGGCTAACTCACAGATTTAATGAATTTGGTCCATGGGTACATCAAGGCTATCGTGGAAGAGTGTAATATGTCTCCCATCATGGGAAAGGATATTGTGTCTGTCAGATAAATTAACTTCATTTAAATATCAATGACTACTTTTTTTTTGTTTTATCATGATGTCCCTGTCTTTTTCCATTATACACTCTTTCTTTTTGTCTTCCTTCATTCCCTGCTTATTTTCTTGATGCCTGTAATACCTCAAGTGAATCACACCGGAACGAGAAAAATCCTGAAGCTGTACAGGTATGAGAATATACAGTTAAGGATAACTTAAAAGGAATTAATTGATACAAATTATAGCATCAAGTTGAATATACTTTTTGGTAGGCTATCACATAAGAAGTTCATAATTAAGCATGCTTGAATTATTCTGCTGCTACAAAATATGATTGCTAGGAAAGAGCAAAAGGACTAACATAAGTTCCACGTTGCATTGGAGATTTATATACTTATATTCCAATCAGACAAAGTTCATCCATTAACTGAAAGGGCATCGATCACCCTAAAAAAAGTTATAGAAGTACATCACTATTGTTTGACAAACAAACCGACTGGACAACTACAATTCCACATTTTCCTGTTATCATCACTCAGATAAAAGTAGAATTGATAGTTATGAAGAACAATTTTTCATCCTTTAACAAAGTATGTCATCTACAGAAAAAGCAGAGTAGTAAGACAAGAAAACATAACTCAAGTTTCTGCATCACTGCCATAAGAAAATTAGTCACCAAACTTTTTTTTTTACAGAAGTCACCAAACTTTTCATTAAATTGCAGTGCAGATTCTTTCCGTGCCTGGCCTACAAAAACTTGTGAAAAGTTTACAATGTCCTCCTCTCTTTGTTTTCTTGCGCACAGAAAACTCTGAAGTAGGCAACTTGCAACTTTCCGGTACATCATTAAAGAAGACCATCATAGGCCAATCTTGTAAGCAATAATCAAACTGACAACTTTCCAAAGCCAGCTACTAAAGAGAAAAAAATAAAGAAATCATGCACTATTAAGCAAAACATAGAATTTAATAAAACTTAACTGGAGATTTGCAAGGGTTCTTACACAATTCTGATTGGTTATATAGTTCCACATGAATTTGTTTCCTGAGACAGACATAATGAAACAAAGGGTTAGTACTAGGATAAGTTTCCTCTATCTTAGAATCTAAAGTTTCATACCAATTCAAAGTTCCTAGATCAAACAACAATATGGTTTTTCTTTATGCGAGTTTGCGTGGAGACAATTATGAATGTATTGCAAACCACTCATAGTGTGCCTGTTAGAATGTCAAAGAGTATTTTCATCATTTAGTTATTCTTTACCTCATCCATCAAATTAGGCACTTCATTTGTTTCGGGAGATTCCAAAAGGATTTTATCTCAATAAAAATTGGAATGTCAAAATCCTGAGATTCAGGTACATCTAACATCCTTGGAGTTTCCACAATTTCAAGGCAACCTGAGGATTGAGAAGGGATTAGGGGAGTGCCAACAGCTTAAGGGAATTACGCATTTTCATTTTATTTTGAGAATAGGAGTTGAAGGTCAGAGGAAGAACATGGAGAAAAAAAATTTTAGTAAACATAGAAGAGTTTATAAACAAAATGAAAAAGAAAGGTGATCAAATCAAACTTACATAGTGCACAGTAAGTAATGGGAGATTCTCTCTGCCTCTGTACACAGTGTGCAATATGTAAAGTATGGTGGCATTCTGTTGGAAAGGGAAACGAACTATGTCTTTTGCACTCTTTATGCTCTTTCTAACTATATACCTTGAAATTAAACAGCATATACTAGTATTAGTAAAGAGCTGAAGATAAACAATAAACAAAAAATACTTGCATAAATAAATGGAAGAAACATTATTCTTGTACCACTTATAATTATTATGGAATGCATACCTTCTCCTTAGAAAACAGCCCAAATCCCTCAGTTTTACATACAAATTTTGTTTCACTTAAAAGTGTATTACTCAAACAATAGAATAAGATTACATTTACTATAAAAGTAAAATAGTGAAACAATTCTAATATCTTTGTCTCTAAGCATAATTTCTTCCAGAGAAGCAGTATGAAGAAAATTACATAATCATTAAGCTTCTAAAGTCTAACCTAATAAAAGCGTACCTGCCAGCATCTTCAGGTTCATCTAACTCAAAAGCATCCAACTCAAATCTTTCTGGTTTAGTAACAGGCATACACAACGTTTCCACACATACTAAGCCTTCTTTGTTGACGACAAATTTGTTGATTTTGACGAGAACCTCATTACAATCTTCAAGCACATATTCAACCTTTTTATAGAATATTCTGATAGTGCCAAAAAGAAGTTAGCCAAGCACTCTATAGGATACAGCATCAATTTCTTGCAAAATCTTGTCTGCAGAAGGTAAAAATGAAATGAAAATAATGGCAAAACAATAGCATATATCACAAATCTTAAAATAATTGTTGTTGTTAGATACGATTGCAAATAAGTATATCTGCTTCCGGCCAAGGGGATTTTAATATCCTCCAAGGGACCTGTTGGCACTCATAAGTGGGATCTCCCTCTCAACAAGATTTTCTCCATATATGCATTCGTCAGGATTCAAACCCTTTACTACATGCTGAAGGGATTCGTGTCTAGTACCACTTGGATAAACCATTTCTTGGTACCAACAATAATTATGGTGAGCAGCTTCAAAGAAATCATGGGTACTATAACAATGATGGTTACTTTGTAAAGTATTAGATGATTTGGAAATTTGGTGACACATTTTGTACCTTGGTAAAAAAATTGATTCTCATTTACCAACAATATATTGTCTACCTAAATCTAATTCTATCTTGATAAGTTTCTCAAAATATCTAATACGTATGGATTCTTCCCCCAACTATTTAGCAATGAGATGACTAGATCTACATCAAATCGATTAGTGTGGGTATTCACCATGTCTTTTAGTGACGATTCAAATTAATCATGTAATTGTTATTAATAAATGAGTTAATTTACAATAACAAAAGAGGTAGAAATTTTACCTTATATAGTTAATCAAAGAAATCATGGTTGTTCAAGATGTTTATTGGCCATGGTTAGAACAAATGATACGGCAAAGCATTAAAGAGAGAGCAAAGAAATATGAGCCATGGTCAACGAATTCCATCTGAGTAGATCTGCAATGGAGGTCCATGAATGGGGTTTTGTTTCTTGGCTCATGGATCTAGCATACACAAAAAGATACAAACACGATAAAAAATAATTATAAAGTGTGGACAAAGTCAGTCTTGGACCTCTGGGTCTAATAACCTATTTGGTGAGAACAAGAGGAGATGATGCACTTTATAGTGTAGATTTCATGTGGTAGGAATATTGCAAGTGTTAGAGTGATACTAAGATGTAGATGGAAGGTGTGCATTATAAAGCTTTAGAAACCTACACGGCGATCCAACGGGACTAGCACAAAGAATTATAAATCATTTGATTTGATGTTATCAACAACTCAGAATAATTTTTTTTGGCAATCCTCGTCTTTTCGAACTAGCCAATGGAATGTCATTATAGGTACATGACCCACTTTTTATTCGATGTATGTTCTTTCAATTTGAAATTGGGTTGAGATCTAGAGAAAACCAACAACTAAACTCACCCATGTAATGCACTCCATTTATTTAATGTGTTTAAATTATCAGTTCTTAATTTGAGATATAGTATTCTATTTAATGAGTTTCTAAAAGTATATTGTATTTTTCAATTAAATAAAAAGGTATCAATTTATTTTTTATTCCTAATAAATATCTAATTTTTGTGTTTGCTCTTTAATAAACTTTTCTTTTTCGTTGAGTTCTTAATTAAACAAAAATTTTAATTTTGTCCTTAGAACTTTTTATAGTCCCTGATAAATTAGCAAATTTTGTGTTTATTTCCTTGTAATTTTTTTTTCAGTTTTCTTAGTTAAGACTAAAAAATTCAGTAATTTAGCAGGGAGCAAACAAAAAATTTGCTAATTTAAAAGTGGTAAAACAAATTATCAAGGACCAAAAATAAAATTATTATTTTATTCGGAAATCAATGCAAATAAAAAATTTATTAGGGATAAAAAATATATTTAAGACATTAAATAATATCCAAAATTGATATGAATTAATTCTTGAGTGTATTTAGCATTCACTGTTATGTATAACAAAAAAAAAAAGAAATATTTTATTATAATTTGAATTAAAAATATTTTATGTGTTTGAATACCATATAAATGTACATATATCACAAATTTCAAATTAAATTGATTAATGAATGTATTAAAAACATACTAAATCCATTTATTTTGACGTGTTGACAACATGATTCCTAGGATTGATAATCTTCATATTGGTACATTTTACATAATATTCAAATGGGCTATTATGTGTTTTTGGGCATGGACTGAAGTTGGTAGGGCCCTCAAGTCTTGCAAACTTACTATGTGTTTCATTGGGTCTTATAAAATTCTAAAATGATTCAGCAAAGTTCCCTACCAAATTGTCTTATTCTTGACACTTTCGAAACATCATAGTGTCTTTTATGTCTATCAACTCGAAAATATGTTCATAATTCTTCACATATGTTCGAGTTGAGCAATATTTATTTAAAAGAAAACCTTAAAAATATTATATGAAACAGAATGAATTTGGTGCTAAATGTTAAAGAGATATAGAGTGAGTTTTTGAGATTGTGATAGATAAAGGATAGTGAATTGAGAGTAGGTGTGTTGGTGTGGGAGGGAAACTGACATAGAGGGGAATGAAACAAATATAGGTATGTATATTGAACTGAACTGAAATAATGGAACCCTAAAGACTGAAATTACAAATAAGATAATCTTCATTTTCAAAATTTTCATAGTCAGCATAATTTGTTTTTTGTTTGCAGCCTGGGTATTGGTTCCTGTGCATGAACCACCCGTTTGATGCACTGTACGTGAGACTTGTGCGCACATAAATCCAGCTTCACAATTCATCTCCATCTTCATAATCCTCCTGCAGATGAAAACAAATTTTATGAAAAAGAAAAGTTATATATATATATATATTTTGTCATAATTTCAATTATTATAATATGGAAATATTATTTTCTTTTCTATCCCTCTCTTCTACACACACATCTCATTTCCTTTCCCACAAATGAAGAATCGTTATTCAAATGATAAACTGATATGCAAGCAAGGACAATAGCCACGACTGATGCAAACGAAACAAGGAGCATAGCAGTACTCGTCAATATTCTCCATTTTATATATGCAATCTATAACAAATATAAATGTACAGGGGTATATATGTATATATGAATCATGCCATAAATGTACACAAATATAAATAACCTTGCATGTGCACCGAGTCAAGAGAGAGCACAATACCTGGGGACTAAAATTACATTGATAATCTTGTGTGCATATTTGCGCCAGTGATAACCATCATTCGTCAATACTGTTGTGTCATTTTCGCATGAACCTTCTCATGTTGTAGTATTGTTCCAGTTTCAATCATCCACGAAAGCACAGTTTTTTTTCCTGTGTTCAGCTTCCTGCTAGCTGACATGGTCTTTATTGCACCAGAATGTGGCTCTTTTTCAGATCATGTGCCACAACTTTCCCTGATTGACTCACCGTGGAATAAGAAATTCCCAGCACCTCTTCATATATTTCTTTCTTTATAGATCTCTTGGGGCATGTATCCTGAGTTTCGTTCGTCAAATCCACACCATGTATCCTAGTTAAATGTCTTAAACCTCTGGTGCGGTGTTGAAGTCTTGCAATAAGTTCCAACCCTAGAAATATCTTATCTTTGAGACCATTGTTTTGAAGTCTTGCCCTAAGTTGCAGCCCCAGAATCTTGTCTTTGCCACCATCATCAGGAGGGTTTGAATTTTCACCACCAAATAACACAGGAAACCCTGAACTTTCTTCCATCTTTATCATTGTGTAATTGCCGAAATACACCTCAAGACTCTCTGTGCGAATACTTTCTGGTATAGATGTAGAACCAGAAGCTAGACCCATCTAACAAAAATCATGAGTTTGATCTAGCTAGAAAGATTAAGTATTTCAATTCGAGTTTCTAATTGTTCCACACAATCTCAAAATAATGCCAATAAATTCACAACTTAATTTGGATGTTAATAAAATCTGCTACTAGCATATATTTTAAACAAATATGATAGTTTAGCCTTTTAGATTACATACGAGATATTATTAGTATAGCCACACCAATTATGAGAAGAGCAGTTGGAATAAAGATAAAGTATATTGCATGTTTATTCCTGTACCAGAAACACTACCTACTTTTACTACTACTAACAGGGGATGGGAAATAAGGTTTCTAGACAATTATTTTTTGTTGTATATGATAACAAAGAAGGATATCAGCCAACCAAGAGGATTTTAATCTCGTCCAAGGGACCTGTTGGAAAACATACGTGGGATGCCCCTCTCAACAAGATTTTCTCCACACGCATCGGTGAAGACTCAAATCTTTGACCACATGCTTAAGGAATCTCTGTCTAGTACCACTTGGATAAACCATTTGTTGGTGCCAACAATAATTATGGTGAGTGGCTTGAATGAAATTATGAGTACTCTAACAACTGTGGTTGCTTTGTAAAGTATTATATGATTTGGAAAAATTGGTGATACTTTTTGTACCTTGTTTACCAAACATGAATTGCCTAACTAATCTACTTCTCTCTCAAAATGTTCCTAAAAAGATCTTATTTGTGTGGGTTCCTCCTTGAACTAACAAAGACATTGGTGTAGATATGCAACAAATCAATTCGTGTGGGTATCAACCATGACTTTTAAGGAGAATACAAATTAATCATGTAATTGTGACTGTTAAATAACTCAATTTAGAATAATGAAAGAATTAGAACTTTTACCTTATTTAATTAATCAATAAAATCATGGTCGTTGAAGATGTTTATTGGCCATGGTTACCGCAAAGGGTAAGACAAAGCATAAAAGAGAGGGCAAAGAAATATAAGACACGGTCAATGAATTCCAACCAAGTAGATCTGCAACGAAGGCCCATGAATAGGATTTTATTTTCTGGCTCATGGATCTACCACAAACAAAAAGAGCACAAAAAGTTTAGAAAAAGGAAATATGCCAACACGAAAAAAAAAAATTATAAAGTGTGATTAGGGTCAGTCTTGGACCTCTGGGTCTAATAGTCTAATTGGTGAGTACAAGAGGAGGTGATGGACTTTATAGTGCAGATTTCTTGCGGTGGAAATAATTAGAGGTGTGAGGGCAATGGTAAGATGCATAGGCAAGGTGCATTGGCACAATTACTCATTATAAAGCTTTGAAAGTTATTATGAGGTTCCAGCGAGACTAGCATAGAGAAACACAAGTTGTTCTATTTGATGTTATCAGCGAGACTAGCGGGATTGTGTGTTTTGTAATCCGTGTCTTTCCAAAGCAGCCAATGGGGACATCATTATACATTTAGTACATTACCCACTTTTTATTTGGTGTACATTCTTTTAATTTTAAATTGGGTCCAGATGTGGATAAGAACAACTAAACTAAGTCATTTAATGTATTGATTTTATTTAATGTATTTAAATTATTAGTTATTGATTTGAGAAAAAATATTATATCTTACTAACAGATTTAATATGTGGATAGCATAGACTGCCAGTTTAAAAGTTTTTACATTGTCAATGATCAATTAAAAATATTCTTTCGCATGACTTTCAAGGTAGTTATCATCAAAATAAACAAACTTATCATATATATATTTGTGATTCGATGACTCTATAAAACATATTTACACTACTGTTAATACATATTTAATTTTCTCTTAGTTCTTACACATGATAAAAAACAAGAAATACTTTATTATAATTTGAATAAAAAAGATTGTCTTTGTATTTAATAACTATAGATTCTAAAAAATAACCGGGCTTTTCAAAAAATTCCCATAGTTACTAATAACCAGGTATATAATATTTGGTTATTTAAAAGTAGTTATATAAATATAACTATTTTTGTAGTTATAGGTATTTTCAATCACTTGATTTTTACATAAAAATAGTTGTAAAGTTAACTTATTTTAAAGACTGGCATTTTAAAATAACCTACTCCACTCATTTATCATTTTCGTTTACCTCTATTCGATCTTGGCTTTTGCTGTTCTTCACTTCTGCTACACTAACGCAAAAAGATAACCCTGCCCTCGAAAGAAAACAAAAAAAAATAGAAGAGAGTTCCCGATCAAAGATCGGAGGAATTAGGATAAAACACTTACCTGTGTGAGATTGATACACTTCGAGTGATATTCTTCTATTCCGTCGGGCCCAGTGTTTCCTCTAAATGGTCGTTTAGGAATGAACGCTAACATCTGAAATCTCATTTATGGTAATGAGAAAATTTTATCAGCATACTCTCCTTCCCCAATAGGCACATTGTTTTTCATCAAAAAAATCATATATGTTGCTCTGATCAATTGGAGATTTTGTTTTTTTACTAAAGCATGTTCGCATTTTAGTGAAAGAACACTGAGACTATTTAGTCTCACAAAAGAAAGAACTACGTAGGTCTGAGTTCCTCATCACAAATGGAGGATACGTAGGAGCAAAAGTCTCGCTTTTGTCGACCACCCCACCTTTTGCTATCATGACCCAAGAGTCTGGTAGCATGCGGAGACACCTTTCGGTTATCCACACCTCGTCATTCGGAGACCCCAAGTTCGATTGACAAGCAGAGGCCAATGTGGTCATCTGCACCCTTTTCGGAGATGTCAGCATCTCCCGATAGAGACTATTTTAGTCTCGCACATCACAAAAGCAAGAACTACGTAGGTCTGAGTTCCTCATCACAAATTGAGGATACGTAGGAGCAAAAGCCTTGCTTTTGTCGACCACCCCACTTTTTGCTATCGTGACCCGTGAAGTCCGATGACATGCGGAGATACCCAAGTGCTTATCCACACAAACGATTTCTGTTAATCCCAACCTGTGAAGTTAAGTGGTAGGCGGAGATACCCAAGTGGTTATCCGTATAAACACTCTTTCACTATCCGTCAGACTCAGAGTCCGGTAGCATGTAAAGACTAGCGTCGTCTTCTGCACCCTTTGTCAATCAGGGGCAAGCAAACCCATTGACACGCGGAGACTTATGTCGTCTTCCGCGTTTTCTGTCATCCTGACCCGTGAAGTCAGGTGACGTACGGAGATACCCAAGCGGATATCCGTACAAACGGTTTCTGTCATCCTGACCCGTGAAGTCAGGTGACGTGCGGAGATACCCAAGTGATTATCTGCACAATCGATTTCTGTTGATCCTAACCCGTGAAGTTAGGTGGCAGGCGGAGATGCCTAAGTGGTTATCCGTATAAACACTCTTTCGCTATCCATCAGACTCAGAGTACGGTAGCATGCAGAGACTAGCATTGTCTTTTGCACCCATTGTCAATTAGGGGGCAATGAACTCGTTGACACACGGAGACTTACATCGTCTTCCGCACTTTCTGTCATCCTGACCCGTGAAGACAAGTGACGTACAGAGATACCCAAGCGGTTTTCCGTACAAACAGCTTATGTCATCCTGACCCGTGAAGTCAGGTGACATACGGAGATACCCAAGCGATTATCTGTACAAACGGTTTCTGCACCTTCTGTCATCCTGACCCGTGAAGTCAGGTGACATGCGGGGGTACCGTATGGTTATCCGCACCTTTCGTCAACCGAGGCGAACAAATTCGACGGTATTAGGATGGTGTTGGTCGTTCGATTCTGATTATTTTCAAAATTTTTGCAGGTTTACTCTAGTCGTCCGAAGATATTCAAGCCTAACAACGCACGAGATTCTTCTCTGCTGGGCGGGGACGATCAAGTTCGATAGCACGTGGAAATGTTGTGGTTATCCCATTTTATCGCTTTCAAGACATTGAAGTTTTGTTGACGCTTCTGATGCCTTTTCTTTCTTTCTGAATGACAGGTTCCGCTGGTTAGGATATTGACCGGCCGATGATATTCCGCTTGAACGAAATTAGTGTCTTATCTTTGCTTCGCTTTTATCTCCAATAAAAGATAAGTAAAGAGGGGCAACTATCATACCCTAATTTCATCTGGGGACCATTGTTTGGTGGCATGCAACCTTCGCTTGACCACCTCGAGGTACTTAACACCCGTGGTTAGGTAAACCGTCAAGTTTCTCAACATTCCGAAAAGAAAATGGGTATCATTACGAAATTCGTAAAGTTTCGGAAAGGAATCAGCAAAAAAAACACAAAAGGGATGTATTTAGTGAAAGGGGGGTGCAAATAGCAACCAGGCCCACTAGGGCCTTCCAGGATGTTCCAACAGAAGGCGGTGCCTTCTAGTGGAAGCAACCTAGCTCGCTTGGGCGGCAACCACCTCCCTCTTTTCTCCTATAAATAGGGAAAAGAGGATAGAGTAAATTGTTCAACCCTTCTGGTATTTTAGGATTCTCTCAAAATTAGTGAGGAAAATTTTTTCCGTGGAAAAAATCCAAGCCGAGGTGCTTCCGTAACGCTTCCGAGACGTTTTCGTGAGCGATTTCGAGAAGATTCTTCACTGTTCTTCGTTGTTCTTCGGTCTTCAACCGGTAAGTTCCCAAAATTGAATCTTTCAATTCATTCTATGCACCCTTAGTGGTCCCCACTTGTTTCGCGTACTTTTATTTTCATTTTGTTTGTTTTCCGTACCCCCTTTAAACGTGCTTTAACCATTTATTTAAGCCGTTTTCTCACCTAATAAATAATAAAATGAATTTCAACCGATCATTTGTGTTGTTATCTTGTTTAATCACTGTTAAAATAAAATCCAACTGATTGTTCATGCACTAATCTCGGTTAAAACCAAAAAAAGGGCAAAATAATAATAAAATAATCAAAATTTCTTTGAATAAAGTAATCAAAAAAATCAATCGGACGTTTTTCTTTGAAAGTTTCATGGAATGAATTGACTAATAACCAAAGTGAAACTAAGGTTAAAATCAACTTACAAATCAAGCGTTTTCCGCAAAAAATCACTAAAGACCATTTTAAGGTCCAACGCCTTAAACAGCGCTCTTTGCTTTTATCGGTTAACATGGACCATTCAAAAGCTTAAAATCAACATGTAACTTTACCACTTTTGCAAGAACTACGTAGGTCTGATTTCCTCATCGCAATTGAGGATACGTAGGAGCAAAAGCCCCTCTTTTGTCGACCATCCCAAGGGATCGTTAATGGTCCAACGCCTTAACGTTTCTCTCCTTTCAAAATCAAAAGATCGTATAATGGTCCAACGCCTTGAATAACCTTTTTTGTTCGGTTAAAATATATCTTGCAAAAAAAAGATAAAAACAAATTAACCAACGTTTAGTTCTCAAAGAACTACTTAGGTCTGATTTCCTTATCGCAATTGATGATACATAGGAGCGAGGGAAACACCCTTATCGACCACAAAAAGATACAAAATACAAAAAACATAAAAAGCATAAAAACACAAAAAAGACATAAAAAAGGGAAAATAAAACATTTTGAAAACATATTTGCACACTTGATTAAAAACTGACGTCGCTTTTGATGGACGCATGGGGTGCTAATACCTTTCCCGTGCGTAAAAATAACTCCTGAACCTTTCACACTTAAAGTTCGTAGACCACACCTTTTTGGGTTTTCCAACGTTTTCCTCGAATAAACGTTGGTGGCGACTCCACGCATTTTCCTTTCTTGGAAGACACACCCGTGAGCCTCGCGTCGCCTTCCCGCCGAAGGGTAGGTTGCGACAATTGGTAAGTTGTGATATGTATATTTGGGTACATATGGGTACAACTGATATTGGACTTGTCTACCATGGAGACACGTCTTGTGCTCTTGCTGGTTATTTAGATTTTGACTATGCTGTAGATTTGGATGCAAGGAGAACTGTGACAAGGTACGCATTCATGATTGGCAACTCTCTTGATAGTTGGAAGGAAACTCTTTAGCCCATTGTGGTTTTATCCACTACAAAGGTAGAGTGCATGCTCTAATAGAAGCAATAAAGGATGGGATCTGACTTAAAGGTCTGGTTAGCAATCTTGGGTTTCCAATTGAAAAAGCTATCATTTTTTAGGATAGTCTAAGTATAATATTGATGGAACCTTTCTTGTGAAGCTTCTATGGAAGTTGGGTCTTTGAGCTTCAATAAGGTCCTTCAATGGTGATTTTCGACCATGGAGTTGCAGCGAAAGATAAAGGATAAGAGGTGAGAGGAGGCGCCATCTACTAGAGGATAAGCCATTGAAGGAGAAGCTTCACCACCAAAAGAGTGCCTTGGATAAGAAGCTTAAAGAGGAAGCTTCAATGAAGGAAGAGAACGAGAGAGATAGAGTGATGCAATCCTACCCCCTAAGGGCATTGGATAGAAGACTCCAAGAAGATTGGGCCAGAGATGCAAGAGAAGGCGCTACGGTTCTCATGAGCCTTAGGGTAGATTTCAGGGCAATGACATGGGCTAAGTATGAACTCACTTATCTTTGTATATTAGATTAAGGTTTCATTATTTTTGGCCCTTGTATTTAGGACTCCATAATATAGGTAGGGTACCCTGGAAATGTAGGATTTTTCAGTCCTTGTATTTTAGGGCACCTAGACTAGTTTTTGTATTAGGGGTAGTTTTGTAAATTTCTGAGGGGGGGGGGGGTGAGCATTTGCTTGCTACTCAAATTTCACTTGAATTTGAAATTGAATTTGTGGAGCCAAATTTTGGAGCCAAAATTTCACTAATTATGATTAGTGAATTTCAGCTA